>NW_027207219.1:2100000-2248301 GCF_963455315.2 Globicephala melas
TGGGGAATCGTCTCCCATTCAGCCAGCAGCCCCCACGCAACAAGCGTCCTCATTGCAAAGCTGGGGCACCGTGCCGAGGCATCTGTGAGTAAACGTGAGCTGAGCCCCAGGCCAGTTGCTGCTGAACTATTCCCACCCGTCCCAGGTAAAACACCTGAATATATACAAGGACTTGAAAGCCTAGAGGAAGGGCCATAGAGCCACACGAGTGACAGCATGCCGGCCGACTTGGTGCCTGCAGGCCAGCCAGGATGGTCCTGGCCCTGGGTGCTCTTCTGGAAGATTTCCATTTCCCTGCCTGAGATACCCGTCCTGTCCCTGCCCCCACGGCTTTTTTCCTTCCTCACCTCTGCCCAGGGAGAAATTCCAGCAGCAGGTATGGGTGACACATCCTCTTCTTTAGCAGGTGGCAGCCTGGCAACTGCTGCAGAAAGTCCAGCAGAGCCCCACTCACACTGGGCCACCCACAAAGCCGTGGCCTCTCACTCCCTCCCACCAGCCCAGCCCCGAGACTGCTGACAGGGCAGAGAAAATGACGTCAGGCACGGCTGCAGGGGCTCTTGCTGCCTGGAGTGGTATTTATATTGATCTCAACCCAGGCACACCTGGGGAGGGCTGGCCGGCACGGTAAGGCTGCCCAGGTCAGCCAATCATCACCCCTCAGGGGCTCACAGTTGCAGAAAATGGAACTTGCTGAACCGGCCAGGTCCAAGGAACAGGTGTGGGCTCCTGAGAGTCAGGATAGACAAGGGGCTGCAGCTTTGGCTTGTTTTCTAATCATTTTATCTGGCCCATGAGTGGGAGACAACTTCAAGAAAACCCTCTCCTAATGAGAGGAACCCAGGAGTCAGGGAGAGGAGGGGTGGGTGGTGGTTGGAGACAGAGGCCTGGTGCCCCGGGTGCAGTGGAAGTCTCTGGAAGACCAGGTGGAGGGAGGCCTCATGGAGTGATGCCCAGGGTCACAGACCTGTCGCAGCTGCTGTTTGTTAGTTCAAGTCCTGCTCTGAGGTGCTCTGTGTCAGCTCTGAGCGACAGGTGAGCTGGGGGTGCTCTGCAATGAGGGCTATGTGCACGGTTCCTGTGTGCCCAGCCCTGCCACGGTACCTGCAAGGGTAGCTCTGTATCCTGGGAGGGCCCTGACCACGAGAGCCCCGTGGGCTGGGGTGGGGGTGGGGTACCTGCCCAGGTGAGCTCCATATTCTGGGATTGGTCTGACCACGAGAGCCCCATGGGCTGCTGGGGACCTGGTAAAGGATGTCAGGACAGTCAGTGAAGCCACCGAGGATATACCTCCAGTTGCTCCTAATTCCTACACCCTGCTGGTCATTCTACCAACCACCAGGACATGGTATTCTGTATTAGTCTTCAATGATGCCTTCTTTTGTATTCCATTAGTCCCAGAGTCACAAGAAATTTTGGCTTGTGAGTGGCAGGACTCAACATACAACTAAAACAATACTTCCGGGCCGTTCGGCCCCAAGGGTGCAAAAATTCCCACACCATCTTTGGGGAAAGCTTAGCTAAAGACCTAAAAGTTCTACCTCTGGAAAAGGAAACCCTCCTTCAATATGCAGACGACATTCTGATTGCCAGCCCTACTAAGGAGGCCTCTGAACTACCAAGCCAATAAAGGATAGAAGTTGTCCAAGAAAAAGCTCAAATATCACAGACTGCGGTGACCTGCCTGGGCTTCATTCTCACAGAAGGTCAGAGAAGCCCATCCCAGGAAAGGGAAGAAACCATTTTCAGCCTTACCCCTTTCTAAAACTAGAAGACAGCTTAGGGGTTCCTGGGGAGGCCAGGGTTTGCTGCTTCTGGATCCCTAACTACAGTCTACTAGCTGGGCCTCTATATGAAACACTGAAAGGAAAAGATGATGGTCCTTTGGAATACAATCCAGAAGTGGCCTTTCAAGAATGGAAAGAGCAGTCAATTCAGACCCTTGCCCTGGAACTCCCTAATTTAGCTAAACCCTTTGACCTTTACATTCCCGGTGAAAGGTGAATCGCCATTGGAGAATTAGTGCAAAAACTGGGACCACTTGAAATGGAACAATGCAAGAATGCCATCCAGGTAGGATAAACTACGGTCACTAAGGGGCTTGGCCCACTGCCACATCTGGCCAAGATAATGGCGGTATCTAAAAACCTGGAAATCAGCAGCCCAAAAGGCCACCTCCCTCCTAAGGGAAAAGGACCCCACGTGGTGATCCTAACCACCAACCATGCCCTGAAGTTGCAGGGTTCGCTCCGTGGGCACACCGACCTTGAGTGAGGAGGCCCTCCAACTCCAACATCCAGAGAGATAACCGGGGGCAACAGGGCACCATGACGACTCGTGTGAACATCACTTGACCTGGAGTTTCTCTCATAAAACAACAAGAGTGTGTCCCAAAAGAGTAGACTACTGCTTGCAGGACTTACTGCACCCAGAGGGGAGCTAATAATCTTGGCGGGGGAACGGTATATCACACTGTCACCATAGAAAAGCCTACAGACACCGTGATGATGGTGGCCAATAAGACCGGCTGGACTCCTGTTTACTTCAAAAGGCTGTTGACTCAGTGGCCATCATGGTCCTTGATCACCACTGACCCTGGACTGTCTGGGAGTTGAGCGGGCAGGGCTCTGACACCTGGTGCTGTTTGTACGTTAATTCAGGGGCTTAATTGAAGAAAGCGCAGACTACTGGTCAGAGCATCTAGGCTGGCAGAAACGGTCAGCCTAAGGTGGCCGAACAAATGTGGGGCGGGGTGAAACCGGCCCCCACAGCGTCTCTGCACATCTCTTTCCTGGACCCTTAAAGGTCATTAGAATCTATAACACTTCCAATGCTGGTGCTCAGGTGGACGAGCAGGGAGGCAGGGGTCCTGGGGACAATCAACGTCACCGGGAGGCTGCTGGGGAGAAGCTCTGACCCTCGCCCCAGGGTATGAGGGCTCCCAACTCAGCACTCAGCAGTTACAGAAGAAGGGTCTGCACCCTCAGCACTCCAAGAATGAGGAACAGGACAAAAGGCAGAGGAGGGGTTTGTCCCCAGCAAAGCCCATTAAAAATCCCTGGGAGATAAAAATAGAATCTGGGCAATAAAGTCAAGTCTAACCTTTTTTATCCTTTGTGCTTTGTCTAATTTCACGTGCTCCTAGGGTCCCGCATGCAGAGGTTCCACACCCGGCACTTCAGACCAGATTTCCTAGTGCAGAATGGCTGGGTCGACACCTCAGCTCCTGGGGCCCAGTGCAGACTCCACGATATAGAGCCTGAGCTACAGCCAACCCGGCCCTCGAGAGCTCCGCCCCCTCCCTCCCACTGACTCTGACAGGATCTCTACACAGCAGCCCAGCCCACAGCCCACGGGGTAGTGCATGCTCTCACCTCTCCATTCTCTGATCAAAATATAAAGTTTCCTTTGCTTGTGAACCAAACTCAGTCTCGATCTGTTGGCCCCAATGACACTGGGCAGGGGGACACTTGTTGGGGTCCACTCTGGAAGATCAGTAACAGAAATTGAGACTATTGTAACCTCAATGAACAGATGTGTGAGCCAAACTGTAGTTAACATAGAACAGTGTATAAGGCTCGGGTAAAATAAGATGTTTCTAACACTTCCATTTGATATTTCCATCACTTTATTATAAGCAAGTTCAGTGAAAAGATTTGTCTTATTTGTCAGGTCAATATTAGAGAAATGAAGTGATTTCTTTCCAAGGATGTACATCTAATAATCTTGGTTAAACCTTCAATCTTGTTTTAAATGCTTTTCCATTGAAAATGATACCTCTCTTTCAGCTCCCCCATTTCTGAGAAGTATAAAATCTTATAATTTATTATTACCAAAGGGGAAAGGTGGGAGGAGGGATAAATTAACAGTTTGGGATTAACACATACACACTGCTATGTATAAAATAGATCATCAACAAGGAACTACTGTATAGCACAGGGAACTACACTCAACATTTTGCAATAACCTATAAGGGGAAATAATCTGAAAAAGAATAGATATTTTTATTGACATCATCTATCAATGACAGTTAAAGTGTAACCTAAGGGAAGCTGGTGGTGAGTGCTTCTGACCCTGAAGACTTCAATCATCTAAAGTTTGGACTCTGCCTACTTCCCATGGCCCTTAATGAACATATGTGTAGCCGTAACTTAAAAACTTCCCCAGTTTGGGTTTCAGGGAGACACTGATTTTGAAAAAGCCCTGGTGTTCTCCTTACATGAATGGGACTCTTCCTACTGCTAAAACATGTCTGTCACACCCAGAGGATGGTATACCGTCTGATCGGGAAGAGTTTGGAAAAGGCATCTCATCTCCTCATCTCCTGGTGCTCGGGTTCACCCCTCCAGCGTCTTTACTAACAGTCTCCCCACTTGGAGATGTCAGCACTGTCAACATCCTGTTGCGTACAGTTTGGAATTTGTCCAGAGGATGAAGCGGAAGGATGAGGAACAATGAGAGACAAGTCCTAGGTGTTCAGACAGGCACATGTCACTCTAATTTCCAATCAGGAAGACGAATTGACCAAAGGCTAGGGTTGCCCATGGAAACAATATAGGGCTTGAGGAAATCCCGCTGCTTTGTGGCCAGTTCCCATAAACACAAGTTGAACAATGGAACTCAGGGGCAGTAAAATTCACAAAACTGCAGAGTTGAAAATATCCATCACTGAAAAATGTCTTGAGGAAAGTCAGAAAAAAGGACTTGTAAGCAAGGGAGAATGGCAGGAAAGGGATTTGAGGAGGTAGAAAGGACTCGCCATTAAGCACAAGAAAAGGAGCTGAACATTGCCAACATTGCAGTTGGCCAAAAAGGGTGTATGCGTTTTTTTCTGTATATATTCAAGAAAAGGGCATACACTTTTTTAGCCAACCAAACAGATGGGCACTGGAAGTCAATACTACAAAAGATATCACTTCGCATCAGTCAGAAGAGCCATCCTCATAAAGCGTAAACAACAGAAATGCAGGACAGGGCAACGAGAAGAGGGAGCCCTGTGAGACTTATAGTGGAAATGTATATTGCCAACGGCCATTCTGGAGAAGTGTATTGTATTTACTAAAGCATCTAAAAAATGAGCTACAGAGCATAGGGCACTTGCACTCATGGGCGTATATCTTGGGAAAAACAAAAATCGAGAGGACACAGGCACCCCAATGTTTACCCCCTCTCTGTTTAAAAGATCCTCGACTAGGATATAACTTAAATGTCTCTGGAGGGAAAAAATGGATAGAGATGTGGTACTTAGGTAGAGTGGAATATTATTCAGCCTGGAAATCAATGAAATATGGCCAGTTGTAACAACTCCGGAGGAGTTACGTATGATCATTCTAAGTGACAGAATTCAAAAAGAAAAAGACACATATCATAAGATATCACTTAAAGGTGGAATCCAAAATGGCTACACATGAAATAAATTACAAAACAAAAACATAGTCAAATATGTAGAAAACACGCATAAGGCTGCTAAACGGGAAAGGTGGGGAGGGGTGAGGCATCATCCAGGAGGTTGAAATTAGCAAAGATACCATTCCAAATACCAAACTGATAATCAACAAGGCCTACACGGTAGCTAAAAGAACTGCACTCAGCACACTCAAGTCACCGGAAAAGAATATATACGACTGGTAAGAATCTGAAAAAGAATTTATTGATGTCTCTCTGTACGTGAATCAAGTGGATGTACAGCAGCAAGAAACAGAGCTTTGAAAATCAGCTGTAACCAATATAGTAATAAATTGAAAAAAATAAACGACAGAGAGACAGAGAAAACCTCTTACAACTTTTCCTCAGGGACGGTGATGCAACATGGATTGAACACATCTAGACCCACAGCAGGATGAGACATAAGGCTGGAAACTGTTTGCGCTAAGAGAAATGTGAGGTTGGGTGAGGAAATGCACACCCTTTAAAGTAATACTACCTGGTACCCATTCAATGGGTCCCAAATCTGCAGGTTCAAGGGATCTTCCTATAGCTAAAACATGCATGGAAAACCCAGAGGACTGTACACCATGTGATCGGGAGATGTGTCTAAAATGCACCTCATTTATCCTCTCCTGGTGCTCCTGTTCACCATTCCAGCCACGCTACTTAGAATCTCCCCACTTGGAGAATCAGCACATTTAAACTTCTGTTTCACACATTTTGCAAATTGTGAGGAGGATGAACGGGAAGAGGGGGAACCAATGAGAGAATAGTTGTAGGGGTTTGGACGGGCACATATCACTCTAATTTCCCATTAAGAATAAGAATTAAAGAAAGGCTCAGCCTGCCTCGCCGGAGCCAAAATAGGGCCTGAAGCAATCCTGCGGGTTTGAGGCCAGCTCACAAAAGAACAACTTAAAAAATGGAGCTCAGGGTCACTGCAATTCACAAACCTGCAGAGTTATAAATGAAAACTAACGTCCAAAAATATGTTGAGGTAAGGCAAAGAAGAGGATCTGAATGCAAGACAGAATTGCAAGAAACAGATTTCAAGAGATAGATTGGACTCGTCTTTAACGCACATGAAAAGCGGCAGAATTTCGACAATGATGCAGTTGGCCCAAAAGGGCGTATGCGTTTTTTCCTGATTATATCCAGGAAAAAACGCATACGCACTTTATGGGCAACGAAGCAAGCAAGCAATGCAAATGTGCACAACAAAGAAGTCTCATTTCCCACCGGTCAAAAGGGCCATCCTAAAAAATTGTAAAAACCAGAAATGCAGGACAGGCCATGGAGAACAGGGAGCCTTTATACGCTGATGGGCAGTGTGTGGACTGCCGAGAGCCACTCTGGAGAAGTGTATGGTGGTTCCTAAATCATCTAAAAAACAGAGCTACAGAGCATAGGACACTTCCAATCATGGGAGTATATCTAGGGAAGTCTAAAAATCAACAAGACACAAGCACACCACAGTTTAGGGCTACTCTGTTTACAAGAACCTCAACTTCAGTACACCTTAAATATCCCAGGAAAGAGAACAATGGATAAAGAAGATGTGGTACTTATGTACAATTTCTTCACCATGAAATCAATGTAATAAGGCTAGTAGAAGGATAAAGAGTGGATTTAGGTCCGATAATACTACTTGAAATAAGTCAAACAGAAAAAGAAACATATCATAAGATATCACTTATAGAGGGAGGGTAAATATGGCTGCACAAGAAATGAATTACAGAACAGAACAGTGTCTCACATTTAGAAAACACACTTATGTCAGCTTAAGGGGAAAGGAGAGGTGGGGTGATGCATAAAACCAGAGTTTGAAATTAGCACAGATACCGTTCAATAAACCAAATAGGTATTAGACAAGATCTACACCTTGCTCAATGAACTGGCCTCAACACACCCTATACACCACAGAGAAATATATCTGAGTAATAAGAATCTTAAAACCCATGTATTGATATATCTCCATAAGGGAATCAAGTGTGTGCAAAGTGGCACAAACACAGCAGTGAAAATGAGCTAAACCCCATTATAGAAATGAATTTTAAAAACAAAACGCTGAAACAATGAAAGAGAGAAAAATTCTTACAAAATTCGCTCAGGGGCTGTGATGCAACCTGGATTGACCACATATAAACCCACAGCTGGATAAGACATAAGGCTGGACACTTGGGGCTGAGAGGATTGGTGAGCTTTGGTGAGCAACTGCCGAAAGTTTAATGCAATACTTCATGCTACTCAGTCCAAGGGTCCCAACACTCCAGGTTGAAGGGAATCTTCCTACAGCTAAACCATGCTTGGGAAACCCAGCGACTGGTATACCATATGATCGGGAAAGGTTTCTAAAACACACCTCATTTTTCCTCTCCTGGGGCTCCGGATCGACATTCCAGCCGCTTTACTAACAACATCCCCACATGGAGAGTCAATGCCTTTAAGTTCTGGTATCGCACAGTCTGCAGTTAGTGCGGAGGATGAATGGGAATAGGGGGAACCAGTGAGAAAACTAGCTGTAGCGGTTTCAATGGGCACATGTCACTCTAATTTCACATCAGTAAGAAGAATTAACCAAAGGCACAGCAAGGTGTCCCAGAAGAAGAATAGAGCTTCAAGGAATCCTGTGGTTATGGGGCAAGATCACAAAAATAAGAGCTGAAAAATGGAGCTAAGGGCCACTGCAATTCAAAAACCTGCAGAGTTATAAAGGCCAACTATTTTCAAAAAATATATTGAGGTAAGGCTATGAAGAAGCATTGAAAGCAAGGCAGAATTGCAGGAAACCGATTTCAGGAGATACACTGGAATTGCATTGAAAACATATGAAGAGAGTCAGAACCTCGACAATGATGCACTTGGCCAAAAAGGGCGTATGTGTTTTTTCCTGAATATAGTCAGGAAAAAACGCATACACACTTTTTGGCCAACCAAGCAAGCTTGCAAAGGAAATCTGCACTACAATGAAGTCTCACTTTCCCCTGGTCAAAAGGGCCATCTGAAAAAAGTGTAAAATCCATAAAGGCACGACAGGCCATGGAGAACTGGGAGCCTTGTTATGCTGATGGGCGGGATGTAAATTGCCAACAGCCACTCTGGAGAAGTGTATGGTGTTTCCTGAAACATCTAAAAAACAAAGCAACAGAGCCTAGGGCACTTCCACTTATGGTACTAGAGTTTAGGGAAATTAAAATCAAAAAGACACAGCCACCCCAAAGTTTGGGACGCCTCTGTTTACAAGAACCTCATATACGGTACAAGTTCAATATCGCAGAAAGTGAAAAATGGATAAAGAACTTGTGGTACTTACGTACAATGCAATATCACTCAGCAATAAAATCTATGTCATCAGGCCCGTAGCAGCATAATGAGTGGATTCAGGTACGATGAATCTAACTGAAATAAGTCACACAGAAAAAGAAACATCATAAGATATCACTAATACACGGAATGTAAACTTGGCTACACAGGAACTGAATTCCAAAACAGAACAGGGTCTCAAATTTAGAAAATCAACTTATGCTTGATTAAGGGGGAAGGTGAGTTGGGGTGCTGCATAAAACCAGAGTTTGAAATTAGCACAGATAAAGTTCCTTAAGCCAAATATGGAATAGACAAGAGCTACTCCTTGCTCAACGAAATGGACTCAACACCCCATATTAAACTCCAAAGAATATACCTGACTAGTAAGAATCTTAAAACGTATGGATGGCAATGTCTGAAAGAGAATCAAGCGTGTGTACAGGGGCATAAACACAGCTGTGACAGGATTGGAGAGGTTCAGTGAGTAAATGAAGACCCTTTGAAGTCATATTGCATGGTACCCATTCCACGGGTCTCAACTCTCCAGGTTTAAGGTATTCTTCCTTCAGCTAAAATATGCATGTGGAACCCAGAGTATGATCAACCGTGTGATCGGGAGACGTGTTCAAATATGTCTCAGTTTTCGTCCCCTTGTACTCGGGTGCAACATTCGAGACGCTTTACTAACACTCTCCCGACTTGGAGAGTCAGTGTCTTTAAACTCCTGTTTGGCCCAGTTTGTAATTTCTGCGGAAGATGAATAGGAATAGGGAGAACCAATGAGAGACTAGCTGGAGGTGTCTGGACCGGCAAATTTAACTGTCATTTCCCACCAGGAAGAGGAATTAACCAAAGGCTCAGCGTGCCATGCCGGAACCAGATTAGGGCCTGAAGCAATCCTGCGGTGTTGCGGCCAGCTCACAAGAAAGCGAGTTGAAGAAAGGAGCTCAGGGGCAGTGTAATTCACAAAACTGTAGAGATATAAATGAAAGCTATCGTCAAAAAATATACTGAAGTAAGGCTGCCAAGAGGACTTGAAAGCGGAGCAGAATTGCAGGAAACCGATTTCAGGAGGTAGACTGGAATTGCATTGAAAACATAGGAAAAGAGGCAGAACATCGACAATGATGCACTTGGCCAAAAACGGCGTATGCGTTTTTTCCTGAATATATTCAGGAAAAAAGGCATACGCCCTTTTTGGCCAACCAAGCAAGCTTGCAAAGGAAATCGGCACTACAATGAAGTCTCACTTCCCCCCGGTCAAAAGGGCCATCTGAAAAAAGTGTAAAATCCAGAAAGGCAAGACAGGCCATGGAAAACTGGGAGCCTTGTTATGCTGATGGGCGGGATGTAAATGGCCAACAGCCACTCTGGAGAAATCTATGGTGTTTCTTGAAACATGTAAAAAACAAAGCAACAGAGCCTAGGGCACTTCCACTTATGGTCCTATAGCTTAGGGAAATTAAAATCAAAAAGACACAGCCACCCAAAAGTTTGGGACGCCTCTGTTTACAAGAACCTCATTTACCGTTCAAGTTCAATATCACAGAAAGTGAAAAATGGATAAAGAACTTGTGGTACTTACATACAATGCAGTATCACTCAGCAATGAAATCTATGTCATCAGGCCCGTAGCAGCACAATGAGTGGATTCAGGTACGATGATTCTAACTGAAATAAGTCACACAGAAAAAGAAACATCATAAGACATCACTAATACACGGAATGTAAACTTGGCTACACAGGAACTGAATTCCAAAACAGAACAGGGTCTCAAATTTAGAAAACCAACTTATGCTTCCTTAGGGGGAAATGTAAGTTGGGGTGCTGCATAAAACTAGAGATTGAAATGAGCACAGATAAAGTTCCTTAAGCCAAATATGGAATAGACAAGAGCTACTCCTTGCTCAACGAAATGGACTCAACAACCCTTATTAAACGCCTAAGAATGTACCTAACTAGTAAGTATCTTAAAACCTATGGATTGCTATGTCTCCAAAAGAGAATCAAGCGTGTGTACAGGGTCATAAACGCAGCATTGATAGTATTGGAGAGGTTCGGTGAGCAAATGAAGACCCTTTGAAGTCATATTGCATGGTACCCATTCCACGGGTCTCAACTCTCCAGGTTTAAGGTATTCTTCCTTCAGCTAAAATATGCATGTGGAACCCAGAGTATGATCAACCATGTGAACGGGAGACGTGTTCAAATATGTCTCAGCTTTCCTCCCCTGGTACTCGGGTGCAACATTCCAGACGCTTTACTAACACTCTCCCCACTTGGAGAGTCAGCGCCTTTAACCTCCTGTTTGGCCCAGTTTGCAATTTCTGTGGAAGATGAACAGGAATAACGAGAACCAATGAGAGACTAGCTGGAGGTGTCTGGACGGGCAAATTTAACTCTCATTTCCCACCAGGAAGAGGAATTAACCAAAGGCTCAGCGTGCCGTGCCGGAACCAGATTAGGGCCTGAAGCCATCCTGTGGTGTTGCGGCCAGCTCAAAAGAAAGGAGCTCAGGGGCACTGTAATTCACAAACCTGCAGAGTTATAAATGACAGCTATCGTCCAAAAATATACTGAAGTAAGGCTGCCAAGAGGACTTGAAAGCGGGGCAGAATTGCAGGAAACCGATTTCAGGAGGTAGACTGGAATTGCATTGAAAGCATAGGAAAAGAGGCAGAACGTCCACAATGATGCACTTGGCCAAAAAGGGCGTATGCGTTTTTTCCGATTATATCCAGGAAAAAACGCATACGCACTTTATGGGCAACGAAGCAAGCAAGCAATGCAAATGTGCACAACAAAGAAGTCTCATTTCCCACCGGTCAAAAGGGCCATCCTAAAAAATTGTAAAAACCAGAAATGCAGGACAGGCCATGGAGAACAGGGAGCCTTTATACGCTGATGGGCAGTGTGTGGACTGCCGAGAGCCACTCTGGAGAAGTGTATGGTGGTTCCTAAATCATCTAAAAAACAGAGCTACAGAGCATAGGACACTTCCAATCATGGGAGTATATCTAGGGAAGTCTAAAAATCAACAAGACACAAGCACACCACAGTTTAGGGCTACTCTGTTTACAAGAACCTCAACTTCAGTACACCTTAAATATCCCAGGAAAGAGAACAATGGATAAAGAAGATGTGGTACTTATGTACAATTTCTTCACCATGAAATCAATGTAATAAGGCTAGTAGAAGGATAAAGAGTGGATTTAGGTCCGATAATACTACTTGAAATAAGTCAAACAGAAAAAGAAACATATCATAAGATATCACTTATAGAGGGAGGGTAAATATGGCTGCACAAGAAATGAATTACAGAACAGAACAGTGTCTCACATTTAGAAAACACACTTATGTCAGCTTAAGGGGAAAGGAGAGGTGGGGTGATGCATAAAACCAGAGTTTGAAATTAACACAGATACCGTTCAATAAACCAAATAGGTATTAGACAAGATCTACACCTTGCTCAATGAACTGGCCTCAACACAACCTATACACCACAGAGAAATATATCTGAGTAATAAGAATCTTAAAACCCATGTATTGATATATCTCCATAAGGGAATCAAGTGTGTGCAGAGCGGCACAAACACAGCAGTGAAAATGAGCTAAACCCCATTATAGAAATGAATTTTAAAAACAAAACGCTGAAACAATGAAAGAGAGAAAAATTCTTACAAAATTCGCTCAGGGGCTGTGATGCAACCTGGATTGACCACATATAAACCCACAGCTGGATAAGACATAAGGCTGGACACTTGGGGCTGAGAGGATTGGTGAGCTTTGGTGAGCAACTGCCGAAAGTTTAATGCAATACTTCATGCTACTCAGTCCAAGGGTCCCAACACTCCAGGTTGAAGGGAATCTTCCTACAGCTAAACCATGCTTGGGAAACCCAGCGACTGGTATACCATATGATCGGGAAAGGTTTCTAAAACACACCTCATTTTTCCTCTCCTGGGGCTCCGGATCGACATTCCAGCCGTTTTACTAACAACATCCCCACATGGAGAGTCAATGCCTTTAAGTTCTGGTATCGCACAGCCTGCAGTTAGTGCGGAGGATGAATGGGAATAGGGGGAACCAGTGAGAAACTAGCTGTAGCGGTTTCAATGGGCACATGTCACTCTAATTTCACATCAGTAAGAAGAATTAACCAAAGGCACAGCAAGGTGTCCCAGAAGAAGAATAGAGCTTCAAGGAATCCTGTGGTTATGGGGCAAGATCACAAAAATAAGAGCTGAAAAATGGAGCTAAGGGCCACTGCAATTCAAAAACCTGCAGAGTTATAAAGGCCAACTATTTTCAAAAAATATATTGAGGTAAGGCTATGAAGAAGCATTGAAAGCAAGGCAGAATTGCAGGCAACCGATTTCAGGAGATACACTGGAATTGCATTGAAAACATATGAAGAGAGTCAGAACCTCGACAATGATGCACTTGGCCAAAAAGGGCGTATGTGTTTTTTCCTGAATATAGTCAGGAAAAAACGCATACACACTTTTTGGCCAACCAAGCAAGCTTGCAAAGGAAATCTGCACTACAATGAAGTCTCACTTTCCCCTGGTCAAAAGGGCCATCTGAAAAAAGTGTAAAATCCATAAAGGTACGACGGGCCATGGAGAACTGGGAGCCTTCTAATGCTGATGGGCAGGATGTAAATTGCCAACAGCCACTCTGGAGAAGTGTATGGTGTTTCCTGAAACATCTAAAAAACAAAGCAACAGAGCCTAGGGCACTTCCACTTATGGTCCTAGAGTTTAGGGAAATTAAATTCAAAAAGACACAGCCACCCCAAAGTTTGGGATGGCTCTGTTTACAAGAACCTCATATACGGTACAAGTTCAATATCGCAGAAAGTGAAAAATGGATAAAGAACTTGTGGTACTTACGTACAATGCAATATCACTCAGCAATGAAATCTATGTCATCAGGCCCGTAGCAGCATAATGAGTGGATTCAGGTACGATGATTCTCACTGAAATAAGTCACACAGAAAAAGAAACATCATAAGATATCAGTAATACACGGAATGTAAACTTGGCTACACAGGAACTGAATTACAGAACAGAACAGGGTCTCAAATTTAGAAAACCAACTTATGCTTGCTTAAGGGGAAAGGTGAGTTGGGGTGCTGCATAAAACCAGAGATTGAAATGAGCACAGATAAAGTTCCTTAAGCCAAATATGGAATAGACAAGAGCTACTCCTTGCTCAACGAAATGGACTCAACACCGCATATTAAACGCCTAAGAATGTACCTGACTAGTAAGTATCTTAAAACCTATGGATTGCTATGTCTCCGAAAGAGAATCAAGCATGTGTACAGGGGCATAAACGCAGCAGTGATAGGATTGGAGAGGTTCGGTGAGCAAATGAAGACCCTTTGAAGTCATATTGCATGGTACCTATTCCACGGGTTTCAACTACCCAGGTTTAAGGTATTCTTCCTTCAGCTAAAACATGCATGTGGAACCTAGAGTATGATCAACCATGTGATTGGGAGACGTGTTCAAATATGTCTCAGTTTTCGTACCCTGGTACTCGGGTGCAACATTCCAGACGCTTTACTAACACTCTCCCGACATGGAGAGTCAGTCCCTTTAACCTCCTGTTTGGCCCAGTTTGCAATTTCTGTGGAAGATGAACAAGAAAGGCGAGAACCAATGAGAGACTAGCTGGAGGTGTCTGGACGGGCAAATTTAACTCTCATTTCCCACCAGGAAGAGGAAATAACCAAAGGCTCAGCGTGCCGTGCCGAAACCAGATTAGGGCCTGAAGCCATCCTGCGGTGTTGCGGCCAGGTCACAAGAAAGCCAGTTGAAGAAAGGAGCTCAGGGGCACTGTAATTCACAAACCTGCAGAGTTATAAATGACAGCTATCGTCCAAAAATATACTGAAGTAAGGCTGCCAAGAGGACTTGAAAGCGGGGCAGAATTGCAGGAAACCGATTTCAGGAGGTAGACTGGAATTGCATTGAAAGCATAGGAAAAGAGGCAGAACGTCCACAATGATGCACTTGGCCAAAAAGGGCGTATGTGTTTTTTCCTGAATATATTCAGGAAAAAACGCATACGCCCTTTTTGGCCAACCAAGCAAGCTTGCAAAGGAAATCTGCACTACAATGAAGTCTCACTTCCCCCGGTCAAAAGGGCCATCTGAAAAAAGTGTAAAATCCAGAAAGGCAGGACAGGCCATGGAGAACTGGGAGCCTTGTTATGCTGATGGGCGGGATGTAAATTGCCAACAGCCACTCGGGAGAAGTGTATGGTGTTTCCTGAAACATCTATACAACAAAGCAACAGAGCCTAGGGCACTTCCACTTATGGTCCTATAGCTTAGGGAAATTAAAATCAAAAAGACACAGCCACCCCAAAGTTTGGGACGCCTCTGTTTACAAGAACCTCGTTTACAGTACAAGTTCAACATCGCAGAAAGTGAAAAATGGATAAAGAACATGTGGTATTTACTTACAAAGCAATATCACTCAGCAATGAAATCTATGTCATCAGGCCCTTAGCAGCACAATGAGTGGATTCAGGTATGATGATTCTAACTGAAATAAGTCACACAGAAAAAGAAACATCATAAGATATCAGTAATACACGGAATGTAAACTTGGCTACACAGGAACTGAATTACAGAACAGAACAGGGTCTCAAATTTAGAAAACCAACTTATGCTTGCTTAAGGGGAAAGGTGAGTTGGGGTGCTGCATAAAACCAGAGATTGAAACGAGCACAGATAAAGTTCCTTAAGCCAAATATGGAATAGACAAGAGCTACTCCTTGCTCAACGAAATGGACTCAACACCGCATATTAAACGCCTAAGAATGTACCTGACTAGTAAGTATCTTAAAACCTATGGATTGCTATGTCTCCGAAAGAGAATCAAGCATGTGTACAGGCACATGAACGCAGCAGTGATAGGATTGGAGAGGTTCGGTGAGCAAATGAAGACCCTTTGAAGTCACATTGCATGGTACCCATTCCACGGGTTTCAACTACCCAGGTTTAAGGTATTCTTCCTTCAGCTAAAACATGCATGTGGAACCTAGAGTATGATCAACCATGTGATCGGGAGACGTGTTCAAATATGTCTCAGTTTTCGTACCCTGGTACTCGGGTGCAACATTCCAGACGCCTTACTAACACTCTCCCCACTTGGAGAGTCAGTCCCTTTAACCTCCTGTTTGGCCCAGTTTGCAATTTCTGCGGAAGATGAACAGGAATAGCGAGAACCAATGAGAGACTAGCTGGAGGTGTCTGGACGGGCAAATTTAACTCTCATTTCCCACCAGGAAGAGGAATTAACCAAAGGCTCAGCGTGCCGTGCCGGAACCAGATTAGGGCCTGAAGCCATCCTGCGGTGTTGCGGCCAGATCACAAGAAAGCGAGTTGAAGAAAGGAGCTCAGGGGCACTGTAATTCACAAACCTGCAGAGTTATAAATGACAGCTATCGTCCAAAAATATACTGAAGTAAGGCTGCCAAGAGGACTTGAAAGCGGGGCAGAATTGCAGGAAACCGATTTCAGGAGGTAGACTGGAATTGCATTGAAAGCATAGGAAAAGAGGCAGAACGTCCACAATGATGCACTTGGCCAAAAAGGGCGTATGCGTTTTTTCCTGAATATATTCAGGAAAAAACGCATACGCCCTTTTTGGCCAACCAAGCAAGCTTGCAAAGGAAATCTGCACTACAATGAAGTCTCACTTCACCCCGGTCAAAAGGGCCATCTGAAAAAAGTGTAAAATCCAGAAAGGCAGGACAGGCCATGGAGAACTGGGAGCCTTGTTATGCTGATGGGCGGGATGTAAATTGCCAACAGACACTCGGGAGAAGTGTATGGTGTTTCCTGAAACATCTAAAAAACAAAGCAACAGAGCCTAGGGCACTTCCACTTATGGTCCTATAGCTTAGGGAAATTAAAATCAAAAAGACACAGCCACCCCAAAGTTTGGGACGCCTCTGTTTACAAGAACCTCGTTTACAGTACAAGTTCAACATCGCAGAAAGTGAAAAATGGATAAAGAAGGTGTGGTATTTACTTACAAAGCAATATCACTCAGCAATGAAATCTATGTCATCAGGCCCTTAGCAGCACAATGAGTGGATTCAGGTATGATGATTCTAACTGAAATAAGTCACACAGAAAAAGAAACATCATAAGATATCAGTAATACACGGAATGTAAACTTGGCTACACAGGAACTGAATTACAGAACAGAACAGGGTCTCAAATTTAGAAAACCAACTTATGCTTGCTTAAGGGTAAAGGTGAGTTGGGGTGCTGCATAAAACCAGAGATTGAAACGAGCACAGATAAAGTTCCTTAAGCCAAATATGGAATAGACAAGAGCTACTCCTTGCTCAACGAAATGGACTCAACACCGCATATTAAACGCCTAAGAATGTACCTGACTAGTAAGTATCTTAAAACCTATGGATTGCTATGTCTCCGAAAGAGAATCAAGCATGTGTACAGGCACATGAACGCAGCAGTGATAGGATTGGAGAGGTTCGGTGAGCAAATGAAGACCCTTTGAAGTCACATTGCATGGTACCCATTCCACGGGTTTCAACTACCCAGGTTTAAGGTATTCTTCCTTCAGCTAAAACATGCATGTGGAACCTAGAGTATGATCAACCATGTGATCGGGAGACGTGTTCAAATATGTCTCAGTTTTCGTACCCTGGTACTCGGGTGCAACATTCCAGACGCTTTACTAACACTCTCCCCACTTGGAGAGTCAGTCCCTTTAACCTCCTGTTTGGCCCAGTTTGCAATTTCTGCGGAAGATGAACAGGAATAGCGAGAACCAATGAGAGACTAGCTGGAGGTGTCTGGACGGGCAAATTTAACTCTCATTTCCCACCAGGAAGAGGAATTAACCAAAGGCTCAGCGTGCCGTGCCGGAACCAGATTAGGGCCTGAAGCCATCCTGCGGTGTTGCGGCCAGATCACAAGAAAGCGAGTTGAAGAAAGGAGCTCAGGGGCACTGTAATTCACAAACCTGCAGAGTTATAAATGACAGCTATCGTCCAAAAATATACTGAAGTAAGGCTGCCAAGAGGACTTGAAAGCGGGGCAGAATTGCAGGAAACCGATTTCAGGAGGTAGACTGGAATTGCATTGAAAGCATAGGAAAAGAGGCAGAACGTCCACAATGATGCACTTGGCCAAAAAGGGTGTATGCGTTTTTTCCTGAATATATTCAGGAAAAAACGCATACGCCCTTTTTGGCCAACCAAGCAAGCTTGCAAAGGAAATCTGCACTACAATGAAGTCTCACTTCCCCCCGGTCAAAAGGGCCATCTGAAAAAAGTGTAAAATCCAGAAAGGCAGGACAGGCCATGGAGAACTGGGAGCCTTGTTATGCTGATGGGCGGGATGTAAATTGCCAACAGCCACTCGGGAGAAGTGTATGGTGTTTCCTGAAACATCTAAAAAACAAAGCAACAGAGCCTAGGGCACTTCCACTTATGGTCCTATAGCTTAGGGAAATTAAAATCAAAAAGACACAGCCACCCCAAAGTTTGGGACGCCTCTGTTTACAAGAACCTCGTTTACAGTACAAGTTCAACATCGCAGAAAGTGAAAAATGGATAAAGAACATGTGGTATTTACTTACAAAGCAATATCACTCAGCAATGAAATCTATGTCATCAGGCCCTTAGCAGCACAATGATTGGATTCAGGTATGATGATTCTAACTGAAATAAGTCACACAGAAAAAGAAACATCATAAGATATCACTAATACACGGAATGTAAACTTGGCTACACAGGAACTGAATTACAGAACAGAACAGGGTCTCAAATTTAGAAAACCAACTTATGCTTGCTTAAGGGGAAAGGTGAGTTGGGGTGCTGCATAAAACCAGAGATTGAAACGAGCACAGATAAAGTTCCTTAAGCCAAATATGGAATAGACAAGAGCTACTCCTTGCTCAACGAAATGGACTCAACACCGCATATTAAACGCCTAAGAATGTACCTGACTAGTAAGTATCTTAAAACCTATGGATTGCTATGTCTCCGAAAGAGAATCAAGCATGTGTACAGGCGCATGAACGCAGCAGTGATAGGATTGGAGAGGTTCGGTGAGCAAATGAAGACCCTTTGAAGTCACATTGCATGGTACCCATTCCACGGGTTTCAACTACCCAGGTTTAAGGTATTCTTCCTTCAGCTAAAACATGCATGTGGAACCTAGAGTATGATCAACCATGTGATCGGGAGACGTGTTCAAATATGTCTCAGTTTTCGTACCCTGGTACTCGGGTGCAACATTCCAGACGCTTTACTAACACTCTCCCCACTTGGAGAGTCAGTCCCTTTAACCTCCTGTTTGGCCCAGTTTGCAATTTCTGCGGAAGATGAACAGGAATAGCGAGAACCAATGAGAGACTAGCTGGAGGTGTCTGGACGGGCAAATTTAACTCTCATTTCCCACCAGGAAGAGGAATTAACCAAAGGCTCAGCGTGCCGTGCCAGAACCAGATTAGGGCCTGAAGCCATCCTGCGGTGTTGCGGCCAGATCACAAGAAAGCGAGTTGAAGAAAGGAGCTCAGGGGCACTGTAATTCACAAACCTGCAGAGTTATAAATGACAGCTATCGTCCAAAAATATACTGAAGTAAGGCTGCCAAGAGGACTTGAAAGCGGGGCAGAATTGCAGGAAACCGATTTCAGGAGGTAGACTGGAATTGCATTGAAAGCATAGGAAAAGAGGCAGAACGTCCACAATGATGCACTTGGCCAAAAAGGGCGTATGCGTTTTTTCCTGAATATATTCAGGAAAAAACGCATACGCCCTTTTTGGCAAACCAAGCAAGCTTGCAAAGGAAATCTGCACTACAATGAAGTCTCACTTCACCCCGGTCAAAAGGGCCATCTGAAAAAAGTGTAAAATCCAGAAAGGCAGGACAGGCCATGGAGAACTGGGAGCCTTGTTATGCTGATGGGCGGGATGTAAATTGCCAACAGCCACTCGGGAGAAGTGTATGGTGTTTCCTGAAACATCTAAAAAACAAAGCAACAGAGCCTAGGGCACTTCCACTTATGGTCCTATAGCTTAGGGAAATTAAAATCAAAAAGACACAGCCACCCCAAAGTTTGGGACGCCTCTGTTTACAAGAACCTCGTTTACAGTACAAGTTCAACATCGCAGAAAGTGAAAAATGGATAAAGAACATGTGGTATTTACTTACATAGCAATATCACTCAGCAATGAAATCTATGTCATCAGACTCTTAGCAGCACAATGAGTGGATTCAGGTATGATGATTCTAACTGAAATAAGTCACACAGAAAAAGAAACATCATAAGATATCAGTAATACACGGAATGTAAACTTGGTTACACAGGAACTGAATTACAGAACAGAACAGGGTCTCAAATTTAGAAAACCAACTTATGCTTGCTTAAGGGGAAAGGTGAGTTGGGGTGCTGCATAAAACCAGAGATTGAAACGAGCACAGATAAAGTTCCTTAAGCCAAATATGGAATAGACAAGAGCTACTCCTTGCTCAACGAAATGGACTCAACACCGCATATTAAACGCCTAAGAATGTACCTGACTAGTAAGTATCTTAAAACCTATGGATTGCTATGTCTCCGAAAGAGAATCAAGCATGTGTACAGGGGCACAAACGCAGCAGTGATAGGATTGGAGAGGTTCGGTGAGCAAATGAAGACCCTTTGAAGTCATATTGCATGGTACCCATTCCACGGGTTTCAACTACCCAGGTTTAAGGTATTCTTCCTTCAGCTAAAACATGCATGTGGAACCTAGAGTATGATCAACCATGTGATCAGGAGACGTGTTCAAATATGTCTCAGTTTTCCTCCCCTGGTACTTGGGTGCAACATTCCAGACGCTTTACTAACACTCTCCCCACTTGGAGAGTCAGCGCCTTTAATCTCCTGTTTGGCCCAGTTTGCAATTTCTGCGGAAGATGAACAGGAATAGGGAGAACCAATGAGAGACTAGCTGGAGGTGTCTGGACGGGCAAATTTAACTCTCATTTCCCACCAGGAAGAGGAAATAACCAAAGGCTCAGCGTGCCGTGCCGGAACCAGATTAGGGCCTGAAGCCATCCTGCGGTGTTGCGGCCAGGTCACAAGAAAGCGAGTTGAAGAAAGGAGCTCAGGGGCACTGTAATTCACAAACCTGCAGAGTTATAAATGACAGCTATCGTCCAAAAATATACTGAAGTAAGGCTGCCAAGAGGACTTGAAAGCGGGGCAGAATTGCAGGAAACCGATTTCAGGAGGTAGACTGGAATTGCATTGAAAGCATAGGAAAAGAGGCAGAACGTCCACAATGATGCACTTGGCCAAAAAGGGCGTATGCGTTTTTTCCTGAATATATTCAGGAAAAAACGCATACGCCCTTTTTGGCCAACCAAGCAAGCTTGCAAAGGAAATCTGCACTACAATGAAGTCTCACTTCCCCCCGGTCAAAAGGGCCATCTGAAAAAAGTGTAAAATCCAGAAAGGCAGGACAGGCCATGGAGAACTGGGAGCCTTGTTATGCTGATGGGCGGGATGTAAATTGCCAACAGACACTCGGGAGAAGTGTATGGTGTTTCCTGAAACATCTAAAAAACAAAGCAACAGAGCCTAGGGCACTTCCACTTATGGTCCTATAGCTTAGGGAAATTAAAATCAAAAAGACACAGCCACCCCAAAGTTTGGGACGCCTCTGTTTACAAGAACCTCGTTTACAGTACAAGTTCAACATCACAGAAAGTGAAAAATGGATAAAGAAGGTGTGGTATTTACTTACAAAGCAATATCACTCAGCAATGAAATCTATGTCATCAGGCCCTTAGCAGCACAATGAGTGGATTCAGGTATGATGATTCTAACTGAAATAAGTCACACAGAAAAAGAAACATCATAAGATATCAGTAATACACGGAATGTAAACTTGGCTACACAGGAACTGAATTACAGAACAGAACAGGGTCTCAAATTTAGAAAACCAACTTATGCTTGCTTAAGGGGAAAGGTGAGTTGGGGTGCTGCATAAAACCAGAGATTGAAACGAGCACAGATAAAGTTCCTTAAGCCAAATATGGAATAGACAAGAGCTACTCCTTGCTCAACGAAATGGACTCAACACCCCATATTAAACGCCTAAGAATGTACCTGACTAGTAAGTATCTTAAAACCTATGGATTGCTATGTCTCCGAAAGAGAATCAAGCATGTGTACAGGGGCACAAACGCAGCAGTGATAGGATTGGAGAGGTTCGGTGAGCAAATGAAGACCCTTTGAAGTCATATTGCATGGTACCCATTCCACGGGTTTCAACTACCCAGGTTTAAGGTATTCTTCCTTCAGCTAAAACATGCATGTGGAACCTAGAGTATGATCAACCATGTGATCGGGAGACGTGTTCAAATATGTCTCAGTTTTCGTACCCTGGTACTCGGGTGCAACATTCCAGACGCTTTACTAACACTCTCCCGACTTGGAGAGTCCGTCCCTTTAATCTCCTGTTTGGCCCAGTTTGCAATTTCTGCGGAAGATGAACAGGAATAGCGAGAACCAATGAGAGACTAGCTGGAGGTGTCTGGACGGGCAAATTTAACTCTCATTTCCCACCAGGAAGAGGAATTAACCAAAGGCTCAGCGTGCCGTGCCGGAACCAGATTAGGGCCTGAAGCCATCCTGCGGTGTTGCGGCCAGGTCACAAGAAAGCGAGTTGAAGAAAGGAGCTCAGGGGCACTGTAATTCACAAACCTGCAGAGTTATAAATGACAGCTATCGTCCAAAAATATACTGAAGTAAGGCTGCCAAGAGGACTTGAAAGCGGGGCAGAATTGCAGGAAACCGATTTCAGGAGGTAGACTGGAATTGCATTGAAAGCATAGGAAAAGAGGCAGAACGTCCACAATGATGCACTTGGCCAAAAAGGGCGTATGCGTTTTTTCCTGAATATATTCAGGAAAAAACGCATACGCCCTTTTTGGCCAACCAAGCAAGCTTGCAAAGGAAATCTGCACTACAATGAAGTCTCACTTCCCCCCGGTCAAAAGGGCCATCTGAAAAAAGTGTAAAATCCAGAAAGGCAGGACAGGCCATGGAGAACTGGGAGCCTTGTTATGCTGATGGGCGGGATGTAAATTGCCAACAGACACTCGGGAGAAGTGTATGGTGTTTCCTGAAACATCTAAAAAACAAAGCAACAGAGCCTAGGGCACTTCCACTTATGGTCCTATAGCTTAGGGAAATTAAAATCAAAAAGACACAGCCACCCCAAAGTTTGGGACGCCTCTGTTTACAAGAACCTCGTTTACAGTACAAGTTCAACATCGCAGAAAGTGAAAAATGGATAAAGAACATGTGGTATTTACTTACATAGCAATATCACTCAGCAATGAAATCTATGTCATCAGACTCTTAGCAGCACAATGAGTGGATTCAGGTATGATGATTCTAACTGAAATAAGTCACACAGAAAAAGAAACATCATAAGATATCAGTAATACACGGAATGTAAACTTGGTTACACAGGAACTGAATTACAGAACAGAACAGGGTCTCAAATTTAGAAAACCAACTTATGCTTGCTTAAGGGGAAAGGTGAGTTGGGGTGCTGCATAAAACCAGAGATTGAAACGAGCACAGATAAAGTTCCTTAAGCCAAATATGGAATAGACAAGAGCTACTCCTTGCTCAACGAAATGGACTCAACACCGCATATTAAACGCCTAAGAATGTACCTGACTAGTAAGTATCTTAAAACCTATGGATTGCTATGTCTCCGAAAGAGAATCAAGCATGTGTACAGGGGCACAAACGCAGCAGTGATAGGATTGGAGAGGTTCGGTGAGCAAATGAAGACCCTTTGAAGTCATATTGCATGGTACCCATTCCACGGGTTTCAACTACCCAGGTTTAAGGTATTCTTCCTTCAGCTAAAACATGCATGTGGAACCTAGAGTATGATCAACCATGTGATCAGGAGACGTGTTCAAATATGTCTCAGTTTTCCTCCCCTGGTACTTGGGTGCAACATTCCAGACGCTTTACTAACACTCTCCCCACTTGGAGAGTCAGCGCCTTTAACCTCCTGTTTGGCCCAGTTTGCAATTTCTGCGGAAGATGAACAGGAATAGGGAGAACCAATGAGAGACTAGCTGGAGGTGTCTGGACGGGCAAATTTAACTCTCATTTCCCACCAGGAAGAGGAAATAACCAAAGGCTCAGCGTGCCGTGCCGGAACCAGATTAGGGCCTGAAGCCATCCTGCGGTGTTGCGGCCAGGTCACAAGAAAGCGAGTTGAAGAAAGGAGCTCAGGGGCACTGTAATTCACAAACCTGCAGAGTTATAAATGACAGCTATCGTCCAAAAATATACTGAAGTAAGGCTGCCAAGAGGACTTGAAAGCGGGGCAGAATTGCAGGAAACCGATTTCAGGAGGTAGACTGGAATTGCATTGAAAGCATAGGAAAAGAGGCAGAACGTCCACAATGATGCACTTGGCCAAAAAGGGCGTATGCGTTTTTTCCTGAATATATTCAGGAAAAAACCATACGCCCTTTTTGGCCAACCAAGCAAGCTTGCAAAGGAAATCTGCACTACAATGAAGTCTCACTTCCCCCCGGTCAAAAGGGCCATCTGAAAAAAGTGTAAAATCCAGAAAGGCAGGACAGGCCATGGAGAACTGGGAGCCTTGTTATGCTGATGGGCGGGATGTAAATTGCCAACAGACACTCGGGAGAAGTGTATGGTGTTTCCTGAAACATCTAAAAAACAAAGCAACAGAGCCTAGGGCACTTCCACTTATGGTCCTATAGCTTAGGGAAATTAAAATCAAAAAGACACAGCCACCCCAAAGTTTGGGACGCCTCTGTTTACAAGAACCTCGTTTACAGTACAAGTTCAACATCGCAGAAAGTGAAAAATGGATAAAGAACATGTGGTATTTACTTACAAAGCAATATCACTCAGCAATGAAATCTATGTCATCAGGCCCTTAGCAGCACAATGAGTGGATTCAGGTATGATGATTCTAACTGAAATAAGTCACACAGAAAAAGAAACATCATAAGATATCAGTAATACACGGAATGTAAACTTGGCTACACAGGAACTGAATTACAGAACAGAACAGGGTCTCAAATTTAGAAAACCAACTTATGCTTGCTTAAGGGGAAAGGTGAGTTGGGGTGCTGCATAAAACCAGAGATTGAAATGAGCACAGATAAAGTTCCTTAAGCCAAATATGGAATAGACAAGAGCTACTCCTTGCTCAACGAAATGGACTCAACACCGCATATTAAACGCCTAAGAATGTACCTGACTACTAAGTATCTTAAAACCTATGGATTGCTATGTCTCCGAAAGAGAATCAAGCATGTGTACAGGGGCATAAACGCAGCAGTGATAGGATTGGAGAGGTTCGGTGAGCAAATGAAGACCCTTTGAAGTCATATTGCATGGTACCTATTCCACGGGTTTCAACTACCCAGGTTTAAGGTATTCTTCCTTCAGCTAAAACATGCATGTGGAACCTAGAGTATGATCAACCATGTGATCGGGAGACGTGTTCAAATATGTCTCAGTTTTCGTACCCTGGTACTCGGGTGCAACATTCCAGACGCTTTACTAACACTCTCCCCACTTGGAGAGTCAGTCCCTTTAACCTCCTGTTTGGCCCAGTTTGCAATTTCTGCGGAAGATGAACAGGAATAGCGAGAACCAATGAGAGACTAGCTGGAGGTGTCTGGACGGGCAAATTTAACTCTCATTTCCCACCAGGAAGAGGAATTAACCAAAGGCTCAGCGTGCCGTGCCGGAACCAGATTAGGGCCTGAAGCCATCCTGCGGTGTTGCGGCCAGGTCACAAGAAAGCGAGTTGAAGAAAGGAGCTCAGGGGCACTGTAATTCACAAACCTGCAGAGTTATAAATGACAGCTATCGTCCAAAAATATACTGAAGTAAGGCTGCCAAGAGGACTTGAAAGCGGGGCAGAATTGCAGGAAACCGATTTCAGGAGGTAGACTGGAATTGCATTGAAAGCATAGGAAAAGAGGCAGAACGTCCACAATGATGCACTTGGCCAAAAAGGGCGTATGCGTTTTTTCCTGAATATATTCAGGAAAAAACGCATACGCCCTTTTTGGCCAACCAAGCAAGCTTGCAAAGGAAATCTGCACTACAATGAAGTCTCACTTCCCCCCGGTCAAAAGGGCCATCTGAAAAAAGTGTAAAATCCAGAAAGGCAGGACAGGCCATGGAGAACTGGGAGCCTTGTTATGCTGATGGGCGGGATGTAAATTGCCAACAGACACTCGGGAGAAGTGTATGGTGTTTCCTGAAACATCTAAAAAACAAAGCAACAGAGCCTAGGGCACTTCCACTTATGGTCCTATAGCTTAGGGAAATTAAAATCAAAAAGACACAGCCACCCCAAAGTTTGGGACGCCTCTGTTTACAAGAACCTCGTTTACAGTACAAGTTCAACATCGCAGAAAGTGAAAAATGGATAAAGAAGGTGTGGTATTTACTTACAAAGCAATATCACTCAGCAATGAAATCTATGTCATCAGGCCCTTAGCAGCACAATGAGTGGATTCAGGTATGATGATTCTAACTGAAATAAGTCACACAGAAAAAGAAACATCATAAGATATCAGTAATACACGGAATGTAAACTTGGCTACACAGGAACTGAATTACAGAACAGAACAGGGTCTCAAATTTAGAAAACCAACTTATGCTTGCTTAAGGGGAAAGGTGAGTTGGGGTGCTGCATAAAACCAGAGATTGAAACGAGCACAGATAAAGTTCCTTAAGCCAAATATGGAATAGACAAGAGCTACTCCTTGCTCCACGAAATGGACTCAACACCGCATATTAAACGCCTAAGAATGTACCTGACTAGTAAGTATCTTAAAACCTATGGATTGCTATGTCTCCGAAAGAGAATCAAGCATGTGTACAGGGGCACAAACGCAGCAGTGATAGGATTGGAGAGGTTCGGTGAGCAAATGAAGACCCTTTGAAGTCATATTGCATGGTACCCATTCCACGGGTTTCAACTACCCAGGTTTAAGGTATTCTTCCTTCAGCTAAAACATGCATGTGGAACCTAGAGTATGATCAACCATGTGATCGGGAGACGTGTTCAAATATGTCTCAGTTTTCGTACCCTGGTACTCGGGTGCAACATTCCAGACGCTTTACTAACACTCTCCCGACTTGGAGAGTCCGTCCCTTTAATCTCCTGTTTGGCCCAGTTTGCAATTTCTGCGGAAGATGAACAGGAATAGCGAGAACCAATGAGAGACTAGCTGGAGGTGTCTGGACGGGCAAATTTAACTCTCATTTCCCACCAGGAAGAGGAAATAACCAAAGGCTCAGCGTGCCGTGCCGGAACCAGATTAGGGCCTGAAGCCATCCTGCGGTGTTGCGGCCAGGTCACAAGAAAGCGAGTTGAAGAAAGGAGCTCAGGGGCACTGTAATTCACAAACCTGCAGAGTTATAAATGACAGCTATCGTCCAAAAATATACTGAAGTAAGGCTGCCAAGAGGACTTGAAAGCGGGGCAGAATTGCAGGAAACCGATTTCAGGAGGTAGACTGGAATTGCATTGAAAGCATAGGAAAAGAGGCAGAACGTCCACAATGATGCACTTGGCCAAAAAGGGCGTATGCGTTTTTTCCTGAATATATTCAGGAAAAAACGCATACGCCCTTTTTGGCCAACCAAGCAAGCTTGCAAAGGAAATCTGCACTACAATGAAGTCTCACTTCATCCCGGTCAAAAGGGCCATCTGAAAAAAGTGTAAAATCCAGAAAGGCAGGACAGGCCATGGAGAACTGGGAGCCTTGTTATGCTGATGGGCGGGATGTAAATTGCCAACAGACACTCGGGAGAAGTGTATGGTGTTTCCTGAAACATCTAAAAAACAAAGCAACAGAGCCTAGGGCACTTCCACTTATGGTCCTATAGCTTAGGGAAATTAAAATCAAAAAGACACAGCCACCCCAAAGTTTGGGACGCCTCTGTTTACAAGAACCTCGTTTACAGTACAAGTTCAACATCGCAGAAAGTGAAAAATGGATAAAGAACATGTGGTATTTACTTACAAAGCAATATCACTCAGCAATGAAATCTATGTCATCAGGCCCTTAGCAGCACAATGAGTGGATTCAGGTATGATGATTCTAACTGAAATAAGTCACACAGAAAAAGAAACATCATAAGATATCAGTAATACACGGAATGTAAACTTGGCTACACAGGAACTGAATTACAGAACAGAACAGGGTCTCAAATTTAGAAAACCAACTTATGCTTGCTTAAGGGGAAAGGTGAGTTGGGGTGCTGCATAAAACCAGAGATTGAAATGAGCACAGATAAAGTTCCTTAAGCCAAATATGGAATAGACAAGAGCTACTCCTTGCTCAACGAAATGGACTCAACACCGCATATTAAACGCCTAAGAATGTACCTGACTACTAAGTATCTTAAAACCTATGGATTGCTATGTCTCCGAAAGAGAATCAAGCATGTGTACAGGGGCATAAACGCAGCAGTGATAGGATTGGAGAGGTTCGGTGAGCAAATGAAGACCCTTTGAAGTCATATTGCATGGTACCTATTCCACGGGTTTCAACTACCCAGGTTTAAGGTATTCTTCCTTCAGCTAAAACATGCATGTGGAACCTAGAGTATGATCAACCATGTGATCGGGAGACGTGTTCAAATATGTCTCAGTTTTCGTACCCTGGTACTCGGGTGCAACATTCCAGACGCTTTACTAACACTCTCCCCACTTGGAGAGTCAGTCCCTTTAACCTCCTGTTTGGCCCAGTTTGCAATTTCTGCGGAAGATGAACAGGAATAGCGAGAACCAATGAGAGACTAGCTGGAGGTGTCTGGACGGGCAAATTTAACTCTCATTTCCCACCAGGAAGAGGAATTAACCAAAGGCTCAGCGTGCCGTGCCGGAACCAGATTAGGGCCTGAAGCCATCCTGCGGTGTTGCGGCCAGGTCACAAGAAAGCGAGTTGAAGAAAGGAGCTCAGGGGCACTGTAATTCACAAACCTGCAGAGTTATAAATGACAGCTATCGTCCAAAAATATACTGAAGTAAGGCTGCCAAGAGGACTTGAAAGCGGGGCAGAATTGCAGGAAACCGATTTCAGGAGGTAGACTGGAATTGCATTGAAAGCATAGGAAAAGAGGCAGAACGTCCACAATGATGCACTTGGCCAAAAAGGGCGTATGCGTTTTTTCCTGAATATATTCAGGAAAAAACGCATACGCCCTTTTTGGCCAACCAAGCAAGCTTGCAAAGGAAATCTGCACTACAATGAAGTCTCACTTCCCCCCGGTCAAAAGGGCCATCTGAAAAAAGTGTAAAATCCAGAAAGGCAGGACAGGCCATGGAGAACTGGGAGCCTTGTTATGCTGATGGGCGGGATGTAAATTGCCAACAGACACTCGGGAGAAGTGTATGGTGTTTCCTGAAACATCTAAAAAACAAAGCAACAGAGCCTAGGGCACTTCCACTTATGGTCCTATAGCTTAGGGAAATTAAAATCAAAAAGACACAGCCACCCCAAAGTTTGGGACGCCTCTGTTTACAAGAACCTCGTTTACAGTACAAGTTCAACATCGCAGAAAGTGAAAAATGGATAAAGAAGGTGTGGTATTTACTTACAAAGCAATATCACTCAGCAATGAAATCTATGTCATCAGGCCCTTAGCAGCACAATGAGTGGATTCAGGTATGATGATTCTAACTGAAATAAGTCACACAGAAAAAGAAACATCATAAGATATCAGTAATACACGGAATGTAAACTTGGCTACACAGGAACTGAATTACAGAACAGAACAGGGTCTCAAATTTAGAAAACCAACTTATGCTTGCTTAAGGGGAAAGGTGAGTTGGGGTGCTGCATAAAACCAGAGATTGAAACGAGCACAGATAAAGTTCCTTAAGCCAAATATGGAATAGACAAGAGCTACTCCTTGCTCAACGAAATGGACTCAACACCCCATATTAAACGCCTAAGAATGTACCTGACTAGTAAGTATCTTAAAACCTATGGATTGCTATGTCTCCGAAAGAGAATCAAGCATGTGTACAGGGGCACAAACGCAGCAGTGATAGGATTGGAGAGGTTCGGTGAGCAAATGAAGACCCTTTGAAGTCATATTGCATGGTACCCATTCCACGGGTTTCAACTACCCAGGTTTAAGGTATTCTTCCTTCAGCTAAAACATGCATGTGGAACCTAGAGTATGATCAACCATGTGATCGGGAGACGTGTTCAAATATGTCTCAGTTTTCGTACCCTGGTACTCGGGTGCAACATTCCAGACGCTTTACTAACACTCTCCCGACTTGGAGAGTCCGTCCCTTTAATCTCCTGTTTGGCCCAGTTTGCAATTTCTGCGGAAGATGAACAGGAATAGCGAGAACCAATGAGAGACTAGCTGGAGGTGTCTGGACGGGCAAATTTAACTCTCATTTCCCACCAGGAAGAGGAAATAACCAAAGGCTCAGCGTGCCGTGCCGGAACCAGATTAGGGCCTGAAGCCATCCTGCGGTGTTGCGGCCAGGTCACAAGAAAGCGAGTTGAAGAAAGGAGCTCAGGGGCACTGTAATTCACAAACCTGCAGAGTTATAAATGACAGCTATCGTCCAAAAATATACTGAAGTAAGGCTGCCAAGAGGACTTGAAAGCGGGGCAGAATTGCAGGAAACCGATTTCAGGAGGTAGACTGGAATTGCATTGAAAGCATAGGAAAAGAGGCAGAACGTCCACAATGATGCACTTGGCCAAAAAGGGCGTATGCGTTTTTTCCTGAATATATTCAGGAAAAAACGCATACGCCCTTTTTGGCCAACCAAGCAAGCTTGCAAAGGAAATCTGCACTACAATGAAGTCTCACTTCACCCCGGTCAAAAGGGCCATCTGAAAAAAGTGTAAAATCCAGAAAGGCAGGACAGGCCATGGAGAACTGGGAGCCTTGTTATGCTGATGGGCGGGATGTAAATTGCCAACAGACACTCGGGAGAAGTGTATGGTGTTTCCTGAAACATCTAAAAAACAAAGCAACAGAGCCTAGGGCACTTCCACTTATGGTCCTATAGCTTAGGGAAATTAAAATCAAAAAGACACAGCCACCCCAAAGTTTGGGACGCCTCTGTTTACAAGAACCTCGTTTACAGTACAAGTTCAACATCGCAGAAAGTGAAAAATGGATAAAGAACATGTGGTATTTACTTACAAAGCAATATCACTCAGCAATGAAATCTATGTCATCAGGCCCTTAGCAGCACAATGAGTGGATTCAGGTATGATGATTCTAACTGAAATAAGTCACACAGAAAAAGAAACATCATAAGATATCAGTAATACACGGAATGTAAACTTGGCTACACAGGAACTGAATTACAGAACAGAACAGGGTCTCAAATTTAGAAAACCAACTTATGCTTGCTTAAGGGGAAAGGTGAGTTGGGGTGCTGCATAAAACCAGAGATTGAAATGAGCACAGATAAAGTTCCTTAAGCCAAATATGGAATAGACAAGAGCTACTCCTGACTCAACGAAATGGACTCAACAACGCATATTAAACGCCTAAGAATGTACCTAATTAGTAAGTATCTTAAAACCTATGGATTGCTATGTCTCCGAAAGAGAATCAAGCATGTGTACAGGGGCATAAACACAGCAGTGATAGGATTGGAGAGGTTCGGTGAGCAAATGAAGACCCTTTGAAGTCATATTGCATGGTACCCATTCCACGGGTCTCAACTCTCCAGGTTTAAGGTATTCTTCCTTCAGCTAAAACATGCATGTGGAACCCAGAGTATGATCAACCATGTGAACGGGAGATGTGTTCAAATATGTCTCAGTTTTCCTCCCCTGGTACTCGGGTGCAACATTCCAGACGCTTTACTAACACTCTCCCCACTTGGAGAGTCAGCGCCTTTAACCTCCTGTTTGGCCCAGTTTGCAATTTCTGCGGAAGATGAACAGGAATAGGGAACACCAATGAGAGACTAGCTGGAGGTGTCTGGACGGGCAAATTTAACTCTCATTTCCCACCAGGAAGAGGAAATAACCAAAGGCTCAGCGTGCCGGGCCGGAACCAGATTAGGGCCTGAAGCCATCCTGCGGTGTTGCGGCCAGCTCAAAAGAAAGCGAGTTGAAGAAAGGAGCTCAGGGGCACTGTAATTCACAAACCTGCAGAGTTATAAATGACAGCTATCGTCCAAAAATATACTGAAGTAAGGCTGCCAAGAGGACTTGAAAGCGGGGCAGAATTGCAGGAAACCGATTTCAGGAGGTAGACTGGAATTGCATTGAAAGCATAGGAAAAGAGGCAGAACGTCCACAATGATGCACTTGGCCAAAAAGGGCGTATGCGTTTTTTCCTGAATATATTCAGGAAAAAACGCATACGCCCTTTTTGGCCAACCAAGCAAGCTTGCAAAGGAAATCTGCACTACAATGAAGTCTCACTTCCCCCCGGTCAAAAGGGCCATCTGAAAAAAGTGTAAAATCCAGAAAGGCAGGACAGGCCATGGAGAACTGGGAGCCTTGTTATGCTGATGGGCGGGATGTAAATTGCCAACAGACACTCGGGAGAAGTGTATGGTGTTTCCTGAAACATCTAAAAAACAAAGCAACAGAGCCTAGGGCACTTCCACTTATGGTCCTATAGCTTAGGGAAATTAAAATCAAAAAGACACAGCCACCCCAAAGTTTGGGACGCCTCTGTTTACAAGAACCTCGTTTACCGTACAAGTTCAATATCACAGAAAGTGAAAAATGGATAAAGAAGGTGTGGTATTTACTTACGAAGCAATATCACTCAGCAATGAAATCTATGTCATCAGGCCCTTAGCAGCACAATGAGTGGATTCAGGTACGATGATTCTCACTGAAATAAGTCACACAGAAAAAGAAACATCATAAGATATCACTAATACACGGAATGTAAACTTGGCTACACAGGAACTGAATTCCAAAACAGAACAGGGTCTCAAATTTAGAAAACCAACTTATGCTTGCTTAAGGGGAAAGGTGAGTTGGGGTGCTGCATAAAACCAGAGATTGAAATGAGCACAGATAAAGTTCCTTAAGCCAAATATGGACTAGACAAGAGCTACTCCTTGCTCAACGAAATGGACTCAACACCCCATATTAAACGCCTAAGAATGTACCTGACTAGTAAGTATCTTAAAACCTATGGATTGCTATGTCTCCAAAAGAGAATCAAGCGTGTGTACAGGGGCATAAACGCAGCAGTGATAGGATTGGAGAGGTTCGGTGAGCAAATGAAGACCCTTTGAAGTCATATTGCATGGTACCCATTCCACGGGTTTCAACTACCCAGGTTTAAGGTATTCTTCCTTCAGCTAAAACATGCATGTGGAACCTAGAGTATGATCAACCATGTGATCGGGAGACGTGTTCAAATATGTCTCAGTTTTCGTACCCTGGTACTCGGGTGCAACATTCCAGACGCTTTACTAACACTCTCCTGACTTGGAGAGTCAGTCCCTTTAATCTCCTGTTTGGCCCAGTTTGCAATTTCTGCGGAAGATGAACAGGAATAGGGAACACCAATTAGAGACTAGCTGGAGGTGTCTGGACGGGCAAATTTAACTCTCATTTCCCACCAGGAAGAGGAAATAACCAAAGGCTCAGCGTGCCGTGCCGGAACCAGATTAGGGCCTGAAGCCATCCTGCGGTGTTGCGGCCAGCTCACAAGAAAGCGAGTTGAAGAATGGAGCTCAGGGGCACTGTAATTCACAAACCTGCAGAGTTATAAATGACAGCTATCGTCCAAAAATATACTGAAGTAAGGCTGCCAAGAGGACTTGAAAGCGGGGCAGAATTGCAGGAAACCGATTTCAGGAGGTAGACTGGAATTGCATTGAAAGCATAGGAAAAGAGGCAGAACGTCCACAATGATGCACTTGGCCAAAAAGCGCGTATGCGTTTTTTCCTGAATATATTCAGGAAAAAACGCATACGCCCTTTTTGGCCAACCAAGCAAGCTTGCAAAGGAAATCTGCACTACAATGAAGTCTCACTTCCCCCCGGTCAAAAGGGCCATCTGAAAAAAGTGTAAAATCCAGAAAGGCAGGACAGGCCATGGAGAACTGGGAGCCTTGTTATGCTGATGGGCGGGATGTAAATTGCCAACAGACACTGGGGAGAAGTGTATGGTGTTTCCTGAAACATCTAAAAAACAAAGCAACAGAGCCTAGGGCACTTCCACTTATGGTCCTATAGCTTAGGGAAATTAAAATCAAAAAGACACAGCCACCCCAAAGTTTGGGACGCCTCTGTTTACAAGAACCTCGTTTACCGTACAAGTTCAACATCGCAGAAAGTGAAAAATGGATAAAGAAGTTGTGGTATTTACTTACAAAGCAATATCACTCAGCAATGAAATCTATGTCATCAGGCCCTTAGCAGCACAATGAGTGGATTCAGGTATGATGATTCTAACTGAAATAAGTCACACAGAAAAAGAAACATCATAAGATATCAGTAATACACGGAATGTAAACCTGGCTACACAGGAACTGAATTACAGAACAGAACAGGGTCTCAAATTTAGAAAAACAACTTATGCTTGCTTAAGGGTAAAGGTGAGTTGGGGTGCTGCATAAAACCAGAGATTGAAACGAGCACAGATAAAGTTCCTTAAGCCAAATATGGACTAGACAAGAGCTACTCCTTGCTCAACGAAATGGACTCAACACCCCATATTAAACGCCTAAGAATGTACCTGACTAGTAAGTATCTTAAAACCTATGGATTGCTATGTCTCCAAAAGAGAATCAAGCGTGTGTACAGGGGCATAAACGCAGCAGTGATAGGATTGGAGAGGTTCGGTGAGCAAATGAAGACCCTTTGAAGTCATATTGCATGGTACCCATTCCACGGGTCTCAACTCTCCAGGTTTAAGGTATTCTTCCTTCAGCTAAAACATGCATGTGGAACCCAGAGTATGATCAACCATGTGAACGGGAGACGTGTTCAAATATGTCTCAGTTTTCGTACCCTGGTACTCGGGTGCAACATTCCAGACGCTTTACTAACACTCTCCCCACTTGGAGAGTCAGCGCCTTTAACCTCCTGTTTGGCCCAGTTTGCAATTTCTGCGGAAGATGAACAGGAATAGGGAACACCAATGAGAGACTAGCTGGAGGTGTCTGGACGGGCAAATTTAACTCTCATTTCCCACCAGGAAGAGGAAATAACCAAAGGCTCAGCGTGCCATGCCGGAACCAGATTAGGGCCTGAAGCCATCCTGCGGTGTTGCGGCCAGGTCACAAGAAAGCGAGTTGAAGAAAGGAGCTCAGGGGCACTGTAATTCACAAACCTGCAGAGTTATAAATGACAGCTATCGTCCAAAAATATACTGAAGTAAGGCTGCCAAGAGGACTTGAAAGCGGGGCAGAATTGCAGGAAACCGATTTCAGGAGGTAGACAGGAATTGCATTGAAAGCATAGGAAAAGAGGCAGAACGTCCACAATGATGCACTTGGCCAAAAAGGGCGTATGCGTTTTTTCCTGAATATATACAGGAAAAAACGCATACGCCCTTTTTGGCCAACCAAGCAAGCTTGCAAAGGAAATCTGCACTACAATGAAGTCTCACTTCACCCCGGTCAAAAGGGCCATCTGAAAAAAGTGTAAAATCCAGAAAGGCAGGACAGGCCATGGAGAACTGGGAGCCTTGTTATGCTGATGGGCGGGATGTAAATTGCCAACAGACACTCGGGAGAAGTGTATGGTGTTTCCTGAAACATCTAAAAAACAAAGCAACAGAGCCTAGGGCACTTCCACTTATGGTCCAATAGCTTAGGGAAATTAAAATCAAAAAGACACAGCCACCCCAAAGTTTGGGACGCCTCTGTTTACAAGAACCTCGTTTACAGTACAAGTTCAACATCGCAGAAAGTGAAAAATGGATAAAGAACATGTGGTATTTACTTACAAAGCAATATCGCTCAGCAATGAAATCTATGTCATCAGGCCCTTAGCAGCACAATGAGTGGATTCAGGTATGATGATTCTAACTGAAATAAGTCACACAGAAAAAGAAACATCATGAGATATCAGTAATACACGGAATGTAAACTTGGCTACACAGGAATTGAATTACAGAACAGAACAGGGTCTCAAATTTAGAAAACCAACTTATGCTTGCTTAAGGGGAAAGGTGAGTTGGGGTGCTGCATAAAACCAGAGATTGAAATGAGCACAGATAAAGTTCCTTAAGCCAAATATGGAATAGACAAGAGCTACTCCTTGCTCAACGAAATGGACTCAACACCCCATATTAAACGCCTAAGAATGTACCTGACTAGTAAGTATCTTAAAACCTATGGATTGCTATGTCTCCGAAAGAGAATCAAGCATGTGTACAGGGGCATAAACGCAGCAGTGATAGGATTGCAGAGGTTCGGTGAGCAAATGAAGACCCTTTGAAGTCATATTGCATGGTACCCATTCCACGGGTTTCAAATACCCCGGTTTAAGGTATTCTTCCTTCAGCTAAAACATGCATGTGGAACCCAGAGTATGATCAACCATGTGATCGGGAGACGTGTTCAAATATGTCTCAGGTTTCGTACCCTGGTACTCGGGTGCAACATTCCAGACGCTTTACTAACTCTCTCCCGACTTGGAGAGTCAGTCCCTTTAACCTCCTGTTTGGCCCAGTTTGCAATTTCTGTGGAAGATGAACAGGAATAGCGAGAACCAATGAGAGACTAGCTGGAGGTGTCTGGACGGGCAAATTTAACTCTCATTTCCCACCAGGAAGAGGAAATAACCAAAGGCTCAGCGTGCCGTGCCGGAACCAGATTAGGGCCTGAAGCCATCCTGCGGTGTTGCGGCCAGATCACAAGAAAGCGAGTTGAAGAAAGAAGCTCAGGGGCACTGTAATTCACAAACCTGCAGAGTTATAAATGACAGCTATCGTCCAAAAATATACTGAAGTAAGGCTGCCAAGAGGACTTCAAAGCGGGGCAGAATTGCAGGAAACCGATTTCAGGAGGTAGACTGGAATTGCATTGAAAGCATAGGAAAAGAGGCAGAACGTCCACAATGATGCACTTGGCCAAAAAGGGCGTATGCGTTTTTTCCTGAATATATTCAGGAAAAAACGCATACGCCCTTTTTGGCCAACCAAGCAAGCTTGCAAAGGAAATCTGCACTACAATGAAGTCTCACTTCCCCCCGGTCAAAAGGGCCATCTGAAAAAAGTGTAAAATCCAGAAAGGCAGGACAGGCCATGGAGAACTGGGAGCCTTGTTATGCTGATGGGCGGGATGTAAATTGCCAACAGCCACTCGGGAGAAGTGTATGGTGTTTCCTGAAACATCTAAAAAACAAAGCAACAGAGCCTAGGGCACTTCCACTTATGGTCCTATAGCTTAGGGAAATTAAAATCAAAAAGACACAGCCACCCCAAAGTTTGGGACGCCTCTGTTTACAAGAACCTCGTTTACAGTACAAGTTCAACATCGCAGAAAGTGAAAAATGGATAAAGAACATGTGGTATTTACTTACAAAGCAATATCACTCAGCAATGAAATCTATGTCATCAGGCCCTTAGCAGCACAATGAGTGGATTCAGGTATGATGATTCTAACTGAAATAAGTCACACAGAAAAAGAAACATCATAAGATATCAGTAATACACGGAATGTAATCTTGGCTACACAGGAACTGAATTACAGAACAGAACAGGGTCTCAAATTTAGAAAACCAACTTATGCTTGCTTAAGGGGAAAGGTGAGTTGGGGTGCTGCATAAAACCAGAAATTGAAATGAGCACAGATAAAGTTCCTTAAGCCAAATATGGAATAGACAAGAGCTTCTCCTTGCTCAACGAAATGGACTCAACACCGCATATTAAACGCCTAAGAATGTACCTGACTAGTAAGTATCTTAAAACCTATGGATTGCTATGTCTCCGAAAGAGAATCAAGCATGTGTACAGGGGCAAAAACGCAGCAGTGATAGGATTGGAGAGGTTCGGTGAGCAAATGAAGACCCTTTGAAGTCATATTGCATGGTACCCATTCCACGGGTTTCAACTACCCAGGTTTAAGGTATTCTTCCTTCAGCTAAAATTTAACTCTCATTTCCCACCAGAAAGAGGAATTAACCAAAGGCTCAGCGTGCCGTGCCGGAACCAGATTAGGGCCTGAAGCCATCCTGCGGTGTTGCGGCCAGCTCAAAAGAAAGCGAGTTGAAGAAAGGAGCTCAGGGGCACTGTAATTCAGAAACCTGCAGAGTTATAAATGACAGCTATCGTCCAAAAATATACTGAAGTAAGGCTGCCAAGAGGACTTGAAAGCGGGGCAGAATTGCAGGAAACCGATTTCAGGAGGTAGACTGGAATTGCATTGAAAGCATAGGAAAAGAGGCAGAAAGTCCACAATGATGCACTTGGCCAAAAAGGGCGTATGCGTTTTTTCCTGAATATATTCAGGAAAAAACGCATACGCCCTTTTTGGCCAACCAAGCAAGCTTGCAAAGGAAATCTGCACTACAATGAAGTCTCACTTCCCCCCGGTCAAAAGGGCCATCTGAAAAAAGTGTAAAATCCAGAAAGGCAGGACAGGCCATGGAGAACTGGGAGCCTTGTTATGCTGATGGGCGGGATGTAAATTGCCAACAGACACTCGGGAGAAGTGTATGGTGTTTCCTGAAACATCTAAAAAACAAAGCAACAGAGCCTAGGGCACTTCCACTTATGGTCCAATAGCTTAGGGAAATTAAAATCAAAAAGACACAGCCACCCCAAAGTTTGGGACGCCTCTGTTTACAAGAACCTCGTTTACAGTACAAGTTCAACATCGCAGAAAGTGAAAAATGGATAAAGAAGGTGTGGTATTTACTTACAAAGCAATATCACTCAGCAATGAAATCTATGTCATCAGGCCCTTAGCAGCACAATGAGTGGATTCAGGTATGATGATTCTAACTGAAATAAGTCACACAGAAAAAGAAACATGAGATATCAGTAATACACGGAATGTAAACTTGGCTACACAGGAATTGAATTACAGAACAGAACAGGGTCTCAAATTTAGAAAACCAACTTATGCTTGCTTAAGGGGAAAGGTGAGTTGGGGTGCTGCATAAAACCAGAGATTGAAATGAGCACAGATAAAGTTCCTTAAGCCAAATATGGAATAGACAAGAGCTACTCCTTGCTCAACGAAATGGACTCAACACCCCATATTAAACGCCTAAGAATGTACCTGACTAGTAAGTATCTTAAAACCTATGGATTGCTATGTCTCCGAAAGAGAATCAAGCATGTGTACAGGGGCATAAACGCAGCAGTGATAGGATTGCAGAGGTTCGGTGAGCAAATGAAGACCCTTTGAAGTCATATTGCATGGTACCCATTCCACGGGTTTCAACTACCCAGGTTTAAGGTATTCTTCCTTCAGCTAAAACATGCATGTGGAACCCAGAGTATGATCAACCATGTGATCGGGAGACGTGTTCAAATATGTCTCAGGTTTCGTACCCTGGTACTCGGGTGCAACATTCCAGACGCTTTACTAACACTCTCCCGAATTGGAGAGTCAGTCCCTTTAACCTCCTGTTTGGCCCAGTTTGCAATTTCTGTGGAAGATGAACAGGAATAGCGAGAACCAATGAGAGACTAGCTGGAGGTGTCTGGACGGGCAAATTTAACTCTCATTTCCCACCAGGAAGAGGAAATAACCAAAGGCTCAGCGTGCCGTGCCGGAACCAGATTAGGGCCTGAAGCCATCCTGCGGTGTTGCGGCCAGCTCACAAGAAAGCGAGTTAAAGAAAGAAGCTCAGGGGCACTGTAATTCACAAACCTGCAGAGTTATAAATGACAGCTATCGTCCAAAAATATACTGAAGTAAGGCTGCCAAGAGGACTTGAAAGCGGGGCAGAATTGCAGGAAACCGATTTCAGGAGGTAGACTGGAATTGCATTGAAAGCATAGGAAAAGAGGCAGAACGTCCACAATGATGCACTTGGCCAAAAAGGGCGTATGCGTTTTTTCCTGAATATATTCAGGAAAAAACGCATACGCCCTTTTTGGCCAACCAAGCAAGCTTGCAAAGGAAATCTGCACTACAATGAAGTCTCACTTCCCCCCGGTCAAAAGGGCCATCTGAGAAAAGTGTAAAATCCAGAAAGGCAGGACAGGCCATGGAGAACTGGGAGCCTTGTTATGCTGATGGGCGGGATGTAAATTGCCAACAGCCACTCGGGAGAAGTGTATGGTGTTTCCTGAAACATCTAAAAAACAAAGCAACAGAGCCTAGGGCACTTCCACTTATGGTCCTATAGCTTAGGGAAATTAAAATCAAAAAGACACAGCCACCCCAAAGTTTGGGACGCCTCTGTTTACAAGAACCTCGTTTACCGTACAAGTTCAATATCACAGAAAGTGAAAAATGGATAAAGAACTTGTGGTACTTACGTACAATGCAGTATCACTCAGCAATGAAATCTATGTCATCAGGCCCGTAGCAGCATAATGAGTGGATTCAGGTACGATGATTCTCACTGAAATAAGTCACACAGAAAAAGAAACATCATAAGATATCAGTAATACACGGAATGTAAACTTGGCTACACAGGAACTGAATTCCAAAACAGAACAGGGTCTCAAATTTAGAAAACCAACTTATGCTTGCTTAAGGGGAAAGGTGAGTTGGGGTGCTGCATAAAACCAGAGATTGAAATGAGCACAGATAAAGTTCCTTAAGCCAAATATGGAATAGACAAGAGCTACTCCTTGCTCAACGAAATGGACTCAACACCGCATATTAAACGCCTAAGAATGTACCTGACTAGTAAGTATCTTAAAACCTATGGATTGCTATGTCTCCGAAAGAGAATCAAGCATGTGTACAGGGGCATAAACGCAGCAGTGATAGGATTGGAGAGGTTCGGTGAGCAAATGAAGACCCTTTGAAGTCATATTGCATGGTACCCATTCCAAGGGTTTCAACTACCCAGGTTTAAGGTATTCTTCCTTCAGCTAAAACATGCATGTGGAACCTAGAGTATGATCAACCATGTGATCGGGAGACGTGTTCAAATATGTCTCAGTTTTCGTACCCTGGTACTCGGGTGCAACATTCCAGAGGCTTTACTAACACTCTCCCGACTTGGAGAGTCAGTCCCTTTAACCTCCTGTTTGGCCCAGTTTGCAATTTCTGCGGAAGATGAACAGGAATAGCGAGAACCAATGAGAGACTAGCTGGAGGTGTCTGGACGGGCAAATTTAACTCTCATTTCCCACCAGGAAGAGGAAATAACCAAAGGCTCAGCGTGCCGTGCCGGAACCAGATTAGGGCCTGAAGCCATCCTGCGGTGTTGCGGCCAGGTCACAAGAAAGCGAGTTGAAGAAAGGAGCTCAGGGGCACTGTAATTCACAAACCTGCAGAGTTATAAATGACAGCTATCGTCCAAAAATATACTGAAGTAAGGCTGCCAAGAGGACTTGATAGCGGGGCAGAATTGCAGGAAACCGATTTCAGGAGGTAGACTGGAATTGCATTGAAAGCATAGGAAAAGAGGCAGAACGTCCACAATGATGTACTTGGCCAAAAAGGGCGTATGCGTTTTTTCCTGAATATATTCAGGAAAAAACGCATACGCCCTTTTTGGCCAACCAAGCAAGCTTGCAAAGGAAATCTGCACTACAATGAAGTCTCACTTCCCCCCGGTCAAAAGGGCCATCTGAAAAAAGTGTAAAATCCAGAAAGGCAGGACAGGCCATGGAGAACTGGGAGCCTTGTTATGCTGATGGGCGGGATGTAAATTGCCAACAGACACTCGGGAGAAGTGTATGGTGTTTCCTGAAACATCTAAAAAACAAAGCAACAGAGCCTAGGGCACTTCCACTTATGGTCCTATAGCTTAGGGAAATTAAAATCAAAAAGACACAGCCACCCCAAAGTTTGGGACGCCTCTGTTTACAAGAACCTCGTTTACAGTACAAGTTCAACATCGCAGAAAGTGAAAAATGGATAAAGAAGGTGTGGTATTTACTTACAAAGCAATATCACTCAGCAATGAAATCTATGTCATCAGGCCCTTAGCAGCACAATGAGTGGATTCAGGTATGATGATTCTAACTGAAATAAGTCACACAGAAAAAGAAACATCATAAGATATCAGTAATACACGGAATGTAAACTTGGCTACACAGGAACTGAATTACAGAACAGAACAGGGTCTCAAATTTAGAAAACCAACTTATGCTTGCTTAAGGGGAAAGGTGAGTTGGGGTGCTGCATAAAACCAGAGATTGAAATGAGCACAGATAAAGTTCCTTAAGCCAAATATGGACTAGACAAGAGCTACTCCTTGCTCAACGAAATGGACTCAACACCCCATATTAAACGCCTAAGAATGTACCTGACTAGTAAGTATCTTAAAACCTATGGATTGCTATGTCTCCAAAAGAGAATCAAGCGTGTGTACAGGGGCATAAACGCAGCAGTGATAGGATTGGAGAGGTTCGGTGAGCAAATGAAGACCCTTTGAGGTCATATTGCATGGTACCCATTCCACGGGTCTCAACTCTCCAGGTTTAAGGTATTCTTCCTTCAGCTAAAACATGCATGTGGAACCCAGAGTATGATCAACCATGTGAACGGGAGACGTGTTCAAATACGTCTCAGTTTTCCTCCCCTGGTACTCGGGTGCAACATTCCAGACGCTTTACTAACACTCTCCCCACTTGGAGAGTCAGCGCCTTTAACCTCCTGTTTGGCCCAGTTTGCAATTTCTGCGGAAGATGAACAGGAATAGGGAACACCAATGAGAGACTAGCTGGAGGTGTCTGGACGGGCAAATTTAACTCTCATTTCCCACCAGGAAGAGGAAATAACCAAAGGCTCAGCGTGCCGGGCCGGAACCAGATTAGGGCCTGAAGCCATCCTGCGGTGTTGCGGCCAGGTCACAAGAAAGCGAGTTGAAGAAAGGAGCTCAGGGGCACTGTAATTCACAAACCTGCAGAGTTATAAATGACAGCTATCGTCCAAAAATATACTGAAGTAAGGCTGCCAAGAGGACTTGAAAGCGGGGCAGAATTGCAGGAAACCGATTTCAGGAGGTAGACTGGAATTGCATTGAAAGCATAGGAAAAGAGGCAGAACGTCCACAATGATGCACTTGGCCAAAAAGGGCGTATGCGTTTTTTCCTGAATATATTCAGGAAAAAACGCATACGCCCTTTTTGGCCAACCAAGCAAGCTTGCAAAGGAAATCTGCACTACAATGAAGTCTCACTTCCCCCCGGTCAAAAGGGCCATCTGAAAAAAGTGTAAAATCCAGAAAGGCAGGACAGGCCATGGAGAACTGGGAGCCTTGTTATGCTGATGGGCGGGATGTAAATTGCCAACAGACACTCGGGAGAAGTGTATGGTGTTTCCTGAAACATCTAAAAAACAAAGCAACAGAGCCTAGGGCACTTCCACTTATGGTCCTATAGCTTAGGGAAATTAAAATCAAAAAGACACAGCCACCCCAAAGTTTGGGACGCCTCTGTTTACAAGAACCTCGTTTACAGTACAAGTTCAACATCGCAGAAAGTGAAAAATGGATAAAGAAGGTGTGGTATTTACTTACAAAGCAATATCACTCAGCAATGAAATCTATGTCATCAGGCCCTTAGCAGCACAATGAGTGGATTCAGGTACGATGATTCTCACTGAAATAAGTCACACAGAAAAAGAAACATCATAAGATATCACTAATACACGGAATGTAAACTTGGCTACACAGGAACTGAATTCCAAAACAGAACAGGGTCTCAAATTTAGAAAACCAACTTATGCTTGCTTAAGGGGAAAGGTGAGTTGGGGTGCTGCATAAAACCAGAGATTGAAATGAGCACAGATAAAGTTCCTTAAGCCAAATATGGACTAGACAAGAGCTACTCCTTGCTCAACGAAATGGACTCAACACCCCATATTAAACGCCTAAGAATGTACCTGACTAGTAAGTATCTTAAAACCTATGGATTGCTATGTCTCCAAAAGAGAATCAAGCGTGTGTACAGGGGCATAAACGCAGCAGTGATAGGATTGGAGAGGTTCGGTGAGCAAATGAAGACCCTTTGAAGTCATATTGCATGGTACCCATTCCACGGGTCTCAACTCTCCAGGTTTAAGGTATTCTTCCTTCAGCTAAAACATGCATGTGGAACCCAGAGTATGATCAACCATGTGAACGGGAGATGTGTTCAAATATGTCTCAGTTTTCCTCCCCTGATACTCGGGTGCAACATTCCAGACGCTTTACTAACACTCTCCCCACTTGGAGAGTCAGCGCCTTTAACCTCCTGTTTGGCCCAGTTTGCAATTTCTGCGGAAGATGAACAGGAATAGGGAACACCAATGAGAGACTAGCTGGAGGTGTCTGGACGGGCAAATTTAACTCTCATTTCCCACCAGGAAGAGGAAATAACCAAAGGCTCAGCGTGCCGGGCCGGAACCAGATTAGGGCCTGAAGCCATCCTGCGGTGTTGCGGCCAGCTCAAAAGAAAGCGAGTTGAAGAAAGGAGCTCAGGGGCACTGTAATTCACAAACCTGCAGAGTTATAAATGACAGCTATTGTCCAAAAATATACTGAAGTAAGGCTGCCAAGAGGACTTGAAAGCGGGGCAGAATTGCAGGAAACCGATTTCAGGAGGTAGACTGGAATTGCATTGAAAGCATAGGAAAAGAGGCAGAACGTCCACAATGATGCACTTGGCCAAAAAGGGCGTATGCGTTTTTTCCTGAATATATTCAGGAAAAAACGCATACGCCCTTTTTGGCCAACCAAGCAAGCTTGCAAAGGAAATCTGCACTACAATGAAGTCTCACTTCCCCCCGGTCAAAAGGGCCATCTGAAAAAAGTGTAAAATCCAGAAAGGCAGGACAGGCCATGGAGAACTGGGAGCCTTGTTATGCTGATGGGCGGGATGTAAATTGCCAACAGACACTCGGGAGAAGTGTATGGTGTTTCCTGAAACATCTAAAAAACAAAGCAACAGAGCCTAGGGCACTTCCACTTATGGTCCTATAGCTTAGGGAAATTAAAATCAAAAAGACACAGCCACCCCAAAGTTTGGGACGCCTCTGTTTACAAGAACCTCGTTTACCGTACAAGTTCAATATCACAGAAAGTGAAAAATGGATAAAGAAGGTGTGGTATTTACTTACGAAGCAATATCACTCAGCAATGAAATCTATGTCATCAGGCCCTTAGCAGCACAATGAGTGGATTCAGGTACGATGATTCTCACTGAAATAAGTCACACAGAAAAAGAAACATCATAAGATATCACTAATACACGGAATGTAAACTTGGCTACACAGGAACTGAATTCCAAAACAGAACAGGGTCTCAAATTTAGAAAACCAACTTATGCTTGCTTAAGGGGAAAGGTGAGTTGGGGTGCTGCATAAAACCAGAGATTGAAATGAGCACAGATAAAGTTCCTTAAGCCAAATATGGACTAGACAAGAGCTACTCCTTGCTCAACGAAATGGACTCAACACCCCATATTAAACGCCTAAGAATGTACCTGACTAGTAAGTATCTTAAAACCTATGGATTGCTATGTCTCCAAAAGAGAATCAAGCGTGTGTACAGGGGCATAAACGCAGCAGTGATAGAATTGGAGAGGTTCGGTGAGCAAATGAAGACCCTTTGAAGTCATATTGCATGGTACCCATTCCACGGGTCTCAACTCTCCAGGTTTAAGGTATTCTTCCTTCAGCTAAAACATGCATGTGGAACCCAGAGTATGATCAACCATGTGAACGGGAGACGTGTTCAAATATGTCTCAGTTTTCCTCCCCTGGTACTCGGGTGCAACATTCCAGACGCTTTACTAACACTCTCCCCACTTGGAGAGTCAGCGCCTTTAACCTCCTGTTTGGCCCAGTTTGCAATTTCTGCGGAAGATGAACAGGAATAGGGAACACCAATGAGAGACTAGCTGGAGGTGTCTGGACGGGCAAATTTAACTCTCATTTCCCACCAGGAAGAGGAAATAACCAAAGGCTCAGCGTGCCATGCCGGAACCAGATTAGGGCCTGAAGCCATCCTGCGGTGTTGCGGCCAGGTCACAAGAAAGCGAGTTGAAGAAAGGAGCTCAGGGGCACTGTAATTCACAAACCTGCAGAGTTATAAATGACAGCTATCGTCCAAAAATATACTGAAGTAAGGCTGCCAAGAGGACTTGAAAGCGGGGCAGAATTGCAGGAAACCGATTTCAGGAGGTAGACTGGAATTGCATTGAAAGCATAGGAAAAGAGGCAGAACGTCCACAATGATGCACTTGGCCAAAAAGGGCGTATGCGTTTTTTCCTGAATATATTCAGGAAAAAACGCATACGCCCTTTTTGGCCAACCAAGCAAGCTTGCAAAGGAAATCTGCACTACAATGAAGTCTCACTTCCCCCCGGTCAAAAGGGCCATCTGAAAAAAGTGTAAAATCCAGAAAGGCAGGACAGGCCATGGAGAACTGGGAGCCTTGTTATGCTGATGGGCGGGATGTAAATTGCCAACAGACACTCGGGAGAAGTGTATGGTGTTTCCTGAAACATCTAAAAAACAAAGCAACAGAGCCTAGGGCACTTCCACTTATGGTCCTATAGCTTAGGGAAATTAAAATCAAAAAGACACAGCCACCCCAAAGTTTGGGACGCCTCTGTTTACAAGAACCTCGTTTACAGTACAAGTTCAACATCGCAGAAAGTGAAAAATGGATAAAGAAGGTGTGGTATTTACTTACAAAGCAATATCACTCAGCAATGAAATCTATGTCATCAGGCCCTTAGCAGCACAATGAGTGGATTCAGGTACGATGATTCTCACTGAAATAAGTCACACAGAAAAAGAAACATCATAAGATATCACTAATACACGGAATGTAAACTTGGCTACACAGGAACTGAATTCCAAAACAGAACAGGGTCTCAAATTTAGAAAACCAACTTATGCTTGCTTAAGGGGAAAGGTGAGTTGGGGTGCTGCATAAAACCAGAGATTGAAATGAGCACAGATAAAGTTCCTTAAGCCAAATATGGACTAGACAAGAGCTACTCCTTGCTCAACGAAATGGACTCAACACCCCATATTAAACGCCTAAGAATGTACCTGACTAGTAAGTATCTTAAAACCTATGGATTGCTATGTCTCCAAAAGAGAATCAAGCGTGTGTACAGGGGCATAAACGCAGCAGTGATAGGATTGGAGAGGTTCGGTGAGCAAATGAAGACCCTTTGAAGTCATATTGCATGGTACCCATTCCACGGGTCTCAACTCTCCAGGTTTAAGGTATTCTTCCTTCAGCTAAAACATGCATGTGGAACCCAGAGTATGATCAACCATGTGAACGGGAGATGTGTTCAAATATGTCTCAGTTTTCCTCCCCTGGTACTCGGGTGCAACATTCCAGACGCTTTACTAACACTCTCCCCACTTGGAGAGTCAGCGCCTTTAACCTCCTGTTTGGCCCAGTTTGCAATTTCTGCGGAAGATGAACAGGAATAGGGAACACCAATGAGAGACTAGCTGGAGGTGTCTGGACGGGCAAATTTAACTCTCATTTCCCACCAGGAAGAGGAAATAACCAAAGGCTCAGCGTGCCGGGCCGGAACCAGATTAGGGCCTGAAGCCATCCTGCGGTGTTGCGGCCAGCTCAAAAGAAAGCGAGTTGAAGAAAGGAGCTCAGGGGCACTGTAATTCACAAACCTGCAGAGTTATAAATGACAGCTATCGTCCAAAAATATACTGAAGTAAGGCTGCCAAGAGGACTTGAAAGCGGGGCAGAATTGCAGGAAACCGATTTCAGGAGGTAGACTGGAATTGCATTGAAAGCATAGGAAAAGAGGCAGAACGTCCACAATGATGCACTTGGCCAAAAAGGGCGTATGCGTTTTTTCCTGAATATATTCAGGAAAAAACGCATACGCCCTTTTTGGCCAACCAAGCAAGCTCGCAAAGGAAATCTGCACTACAATGAAGTCTCACTTCCCCCCGGTCAAAAGGGCCATCTGAAAAAAGTGTAAAATCCAGAAAGGCAGGACAGGCCATGGAGAACTGGGAGCCTTGTTATGCTGATGGGCGGGATGTAAATTGCCAACAGACACTCGGGAGAAGTGTATGGTGTTTCCTGAAACATCTAAAAAACAAAGCAACAGAGCCTAGGGCACTTCCACTTATGGTCCTATAGCTTAGGTAAATTAAAATCAAAAAGACACAGCCACCCCAAAGTTTGGGACGCCTCTGTTTACAAGAACCTCGTTTACCGTACAAGTTCAATATCACAGAAAGTGAAAAATGGATAAAGAAGGTGTGGTATTTACTTACGAAGCAATATCACTCAGCAATGAAATCTATGTCATCAGGCCCTTAGCAGCACAATGAGTGGATTCAGGTACGATGATTCTCACTGAAATAAGTCACACAGAAAAAGAAACATCATAAGATATCACTAATACACGGAATGTAAACTTGGCTACACAGGAACTGAATTCCAAAACAGAACAGGGTCTCAAATTTAGAAAACCAACTTATGCTTGCTTAAGGGGAAAGGTGAGTTGGGGTGCTGCATAAAACCAGAGATTGAAATGAGCACAGATAAAGTTCCTTAAGCCAAATATGGACTAGACAAGAGCTACTCCTTGCTCAACGAAATGGCCTCAACACCCCATATTAAACGCCTAAGAATGTACCTGACTAGTAAGTATCTTAAAACCTATGGATTGCTATGTCTCCAAAAGAGAATCAAGCGTGTGTACAGGGGCATAAACGCAGCAGTGATAGGATTGGAGAGGTTCGGTGAGCAAATGAAGACCCTTTGAAGTCATATTGCATGGTACCCATTCCACGGGTCTCAACTCTCCAGGTTTAAGGTATTCTTCCTTCAGCTAAAACATGCATGTGGAACCCAGAGTATGATCAACCATGTGAACGGGAGATGTGTTCAAATATGTCTCAGTTTTCCTCCCCTGGTACTCGGGTGCAACATTCCAGACGCTTTACTAACACTCTCCCCACTTGGAGAGTCAGCGCCTTTAACCTCCTGTTTGGCCCAGTTTGCAATTTCTGCGGAAGATGAACAGGAATAGGGAACACCAATGAGAGACTAGCTGGAGGTGTCTGGACGGGCAAATTTAACTCTCATTTCCCACCAGGAAGAGGAAATAACCAAAGGCTCAGCGTGCCGTGCCGGAACCAGATTAGGGCCTGAAGCCATCCTGCGGTGTTGCGGCCAGCTCACAAGAAAGCGAGTTGAACAAAGGAGCTCAGGGGCACTGTAATTCACAAACCTGCAGAGTTATAAATGACAGCTATCGTCCAAAAATATACTGAAGTAAGGCTGCCAAGAGGACTTGAAAGCGGGGCAGAATTGCAGGAAACCGATTTCAGGAGGTAGACTGGAATTGCATTGAAAGCATAGGAAAAGAGGCAGAACGTCCACAATGATGCACTTGGCCAAAAAGGGCGTATGCGTTTTTTCCTGAATATATTCAGGAAAAAACGCATACGCCCTTTTTGGCCAACCAAGCAAGCTTGCAAAGGAAATCTGCACTACAATGAAGTCTCACTTCCCCCCGGTCAAAAGGGCCATCTGAAAAAAGTGTAAAATCCAGAAAGGCAGGACAGGCCATGGAGAACTGGGAGCCTTGTTATGCTGATGGGCGGGATGTAAATTGCCAACAGCCACTCGGGAGAAGTGTATGGTGTTTCCTGAAACATCTAAAAAACAAAGCAACAGAGCCTAGGGCACTTCCACTTATGGTCCTATAGCTTAGGGAAATTAAAATCAAAAAGACACAGCCACCCCAAAGTTTGGGACGCCTCTGTTTACAAGAACCTCGTTTACCGTACAAGTTCAATATCACAGAAAGTGAAAAATGGATAAAGAACTTGTGGTACTTACGTACAATGCAGTATCACTCAGCAATGAAATCTATGTCATCAGGCCCGTAGCAGCATAATGAGTGGATTCAGGTACGATGATTCTCACTGAAATAAGTCACACAGAAAAAGAAACATCATAAGATATCACTAATACACGGAATGTAAACTTGGCTACACAGGAACTGAATTCCAAAACAGAACAGGGTCTCAAATTTAGAAAACCAACTTATGCTTGCTTAAGGGGAAAGGTGAGTTGGGGTGCTGCATAAAACCAGAGATTGAAATGAGCACAGATAAAGTTCCTTAAGCCAAATATGGACTAGACAAGAGCTACTCCTTGCTCAACGAAATGGACTCAACACCCCATATTAAACGCCTAAGAATGTACCTGACTAGTAAGTATCTTAAAACCTATGGATTGCTATGTCTCCAAAAGAGAATCAAGCGTGTGTACAGGGGCATAAACGCAGCAGTGATAGGATTGGAGAGGTTCGGTGAGCAAATGAAGACCCTTTGAAGTCATATTGCATGGTACCCATTCCACGGGTTTCAACTACCCAGGTTTAAGGTATTCTTCCTTCAGCTAAAACATGCATGTGGAACCTAGAGTATGATCAACCATGTGATCGGGAGACGTGTTCAAATATGTCTCAGTTTTCGTACCCTGGTACTCGGGTGCAACATTCCAGACGCTTTACTAACACTCTCCTGACTTGGAGAGTCAGTCCCTTTAATCTCCTGTTTGGCCCAGTTTGCAATTTCTGCGGAAGATGAACAGGAATAGGGAACACCAATGAGAGACTAGCTGGAGGTGTCTGGACGGGCAAATTTAACTCTCATTTCCCACCAGGAAGAGGAAATAACCAAAGGCTCAGCGTGCCGGGCCGGAACCAGATTAGGGCCTGAAGCCATCCTGCGGTGTTGCGGCCAGCTCAAAAGAAAGCGAGTTGAAGAAAGGAGCTCAGGGGCACTGTAATTCACAAACCTGCAGAGTTATAAATGACAGCTATCGTCCAAAAATATACTGAAGTAAGGCTGCCAAGAGGACTTGAAAGCGGGGCAGAATTGCAGGAAACCGATTTCAGGAGGTAGACTGGAATTGCATTGAAAGCATAGGAAAAGAGGCAGAACGTCCACAATGATGCACTTGGCCAAAAAGGGCGTATGCGTTTTTTCCTGAATATATTCAGGAAAAAACGCATACGCCCTTTTTGGCCAACCAAGCAAGCTTGCAAAGGAAATCTGCACTACAATGAAGTCTCACTTCCCCCCGGTCAAAAGGGCCATCTGAAAAAAGTGTAAAATCCAGAAAGGCAGGACAGGCCATGGAGAACTGGGAGCCTTGTTATGCTGATGGGCGGGATGTAAATTGCCAACAGACACTCGGGAGAAGTGTATGGTGTTTCCTGAAACATCTAAAAAACAAAGCAACAGAGCCTAGGGCACTTCCACTTATGGTCCTATAGCTTAGGTAAATTAAAATCAAAAAGACACAGCCACCCCAAAGTTTGGGACGCCTCTGTTTACAAGAACCTCGTTTACCGTACAAGTTCAATATCACAGAAAGTGAAAAATGGATAAAGAAGGTGTGGTATTTACTTACGAAGCAATATCACTCAGCAATGAAATCTATGTCATCAGGCCCTTAGCAGCACAATGAGTGGATTCAGGTACGATGATTCTCACTGAAATAAGTCACACAGAAAAAGAAACATCATAAGATATCACTAATACACGGAATGTAAACTTGGCTACACAGGAACTGAATTCCAAAACAGAACAGGGTCTCAAATTTAGAAAACCAACTTATGCTTGCTTAAGGGGAAAGGTGAGTTGGGGTGCTGCATAAAACCAGAGATTGAAATGAGCACAGATAAAGTTCCTTAAGCCAAATATGGACTAGACAAGAGCTACTCCTTGCTCAACGAAATGGACTCAACACCCCATATTAAACGCCTAAGAATGTACCTGACTAGTAAGTATCTTAAAACCTATGGATTGCTATGTCTCCAAAAGAGAATCAAGCGTGTGTACAGGGGCATAAACGCAGCAGTGATAGGATTGGAGAGGTTCGGTGAGCAAATGAAGACCCTTTGAAGTCATATTGCATGGTACCCATTCCACGGGTTTCAACTACCCAGGTTTAAGGTATTCTTCCTTCAGCTAAAACATGCATGTGGAACCTAGAGTATGATCAACCATGTGATCGGGAGACGTGTTCAAATATGTCTCAGTTTTCGTACCCTGGTACTCGGGTGCAACATTCCAGACGCTTTACTAACACTCTCCTGACTTGGAGAGTCAGTCCCTTTAATCTCCTGTTTGGCCCAGTTTGCAATTTCTGCGGAAGATGAACAGGAATAGGGAACACCAATGAGAGACTAGCTGGAGGTGTCTGGACGGGCAAATTTAACTCTCATTTCCCACCAGGAAGAGGAAATAACCAAAGGCTCAGCGTGCCGTGCCGGAACCAGATTAGGGCCTGAAGCCATCCTGCGGTGTTGCGGCCAGCTCACAAGAAAGCGAGTTGAAGAATGGAGCTCAGGGGCACTGTAATTCACAAACCTGCAGAGTTATAAATGACAGCTATCGTCCAAAAATATACTGAAGTAAGGCTGCCAAGAGGACTTGAAAGCGGGGCAGAATTGCAGGAAACCGATTTCAGGAGGTAGACTGGAATTGCATTGAAAGCATAGGAAAAGAGGCAGAACGTCCACAATGATGCACTTGGCCAAAAAGCGCGTATGCGTTTTTTCCTGAATATATTCAGGAAAAAACGCATACGCCCTTTTTGGCCAACCAAGCAAGCTTGCAAAGGAAATCTGCACTACAATGAAGTCTCACTTCCCCCCGGTCAAAAGGGCCATCTGAAAAAAGTGTAAAATCCAGAAAGGCAGGACAGGCCATGGAGAACTGGGAGCCTTGTTATGCTGATGGGCGGGATGTAAATTGCCAACAGACACTCGGGAGAAGTGTATGGTGTTTCCTGAAACATCTAAAAAACAAAGCAACAGAGCCTAGGGCACTTCCACTTATGGTCCTATAGCTTAGGGAAATTAAAATCAAAAAGACACAGCCACCCCAAAGTTTGGGACGCCTCTGTTTACAAGAACCTCGTTTACCGTACAAGTTCAACATCGCAGAAAGTGAAAAATGGATAAAGAAGTTGTGGTATTTACTTACAAAGCAATATCACTCAGCAATGAAATCTATGTCATCAGGCCCTTAGCAGCACAATGAGTGGATTCAGGTATGATGATTCTAACTGAAATAAGTCACACAGAAAAAGAAACATCATAAGATATCAGTAATACACGGAATGTAAACCTGGCTACACAGGAACTGAATTACAGAACAGAACAGGGTCTCAAATTTAGAAAACCAACTTATGCTTGCTTAAGGGTAAAGGTGAGTTGGGGTGCTGCATAAAACCAGAGATTGAAACGAGCACAGATAAAGTTCCTTAAGCCAAATATGGACTAGACAAGAGCTACTCCTTGCTCAACGAAATGGACTCAACACCCCATATTAAACGCCTAAGAATGTACCTGACTAGTAAGTATCTTAAAACCTATGGATTGCTATGTCTCCAAAAGAGAATCAAGCGTGTGTACAGGGGCAAAAACGCAGCAGTGATAGGATTGGAGAGGTTCGGTGAGCAAATGAAGACCCTTTGAAGTCATATTGCATGGTACCCATTCCACGGGTCTCAACTCTCCAGGTTTAAGGTATTCTTCCTTCAGCTAAAACATGCATGTGGAACCCAGAGTATGATCAACCATGTGAACGGGAGACGTGTTCAAATATGTCTCAGTTTTCGTACCCTGGTACTCGGGTGCAACATTCCAGACGCTTTACTAACACTCTCCCCACTTGGAGAGTCAGCGCCTTTAACCTCCTGTTTGGCCCAGTTTGCAATTTCTGCGGAAGATGAACAGGAATAGGGAACACCAATGAGAGACTAGCTGGAGGTGTCTGGACGGGCAAATTTAACTCTCATTTCCCACCAGGAAGAGGAAATAACCAAAGGCTCAGCGTGCCATGCCGGAACCAGATTAGGGCCTGAAGCCATCCTGCGGTGTTTCGGCCAGCTCAAAAGAAAGCGAGTTGAAGAAAGGAGCTCAGGGGCACTGTAATTCACAAACCTGCAGAGTTATAAATGACAGCTATCGTCCAAAAATATACTGAAGTAAGGCTGCCAAGAGGACTCGAAAGCGGGGCAGAATTGCAGGAAACCGATTTCAGGAGGTAGACTGGAATTGCATTGAAAGCATAGGAAAAGAGGCAGAACGTCCACAATGATGCACTTGGCCAAAAAGGGCGTATGCGTTTTTTCCTGAATATATTCAGGAAAAAACGCATACGCCCTTTTTGGCCAACCAAGCAAGCTTGCAAAGGAAATCTGCACTACAATGAAGTCTCACTTCCCCCCGGTCAAAAGGGCCATCTGAAAAAAGTGTAAAATCCAGAAAGGCAGGACAGGCCATGGAGAACTGGGAGCCTTGTTATGCTGATGGGCGGGATGTAAATTGCCAACAGACACTCGGGAGATGTGTATGGTGTTTCCTGAAACATCTAAAAAACAAAGCAACAGAGCCTAGGGCACTTCCACTTATGGTCCTATAGCTTAGGGAAATTAAAATCAAAAAGACACAGCCACCCCAAAGTTTGGGACGCCTCTGTTTACAAGAACCTCGTTTACCGTACAAGTTCAATATCACAGAAAGTGAAAAATGGATAAAGAACTTGTGGTACTTACGTACAATGCAGTATCACTCAGCAATGAAATCTATGTCATCAGGCCCGTAGCAGCATAATGAGTGGATTCAGGTACGATGATTCTCACTGAAATAAGTCACACAGAAAAAGAAACATCATAAGATATCACTAATACACGGAATGTAAACTTGGCTACACAGGAACTGAATTCCAAAACAGAACAGGGTCTCAAATTTAGAAAACCAACTTATGCTTGCTTAAGGGGAAAGGTGAGTTGGGGTGCTGCATAAAACCAGAGATTGAAATGAGCACAGATAAAGTTCCTTAAGCCAAATATGGACTAGACAAGAGCTACTCCTTGCTCAACGAAATGGACTCAACACCCCATATTAAACGCCTAAGAATGTACCTGACTAGTAAGTATCTTAAAACCTATGGATTGCTATGTCTCCAAAAGAGAATCAAGCGTGTGTACAGGGGCATAAACGCAGCAGTGATAGGATTGGAGAGGTTCGGTGAGCAAATGAAGACCCTTTGAAGTCATATTGCATGGTACCCATTCCACGGGTCTCAACTCTCCAGGTTTAAGGTATTCTTCCTTCAGCTAAAACATGCATGTGGAACCCAGAGTATGATCAACCATGTGAACGGGAGACGTGTTCAAATATGTCTCAGTTTTCCTCCCCTGGTACTCGGGTGCAACATTCCAGACGCTTTACTAACACTCTCCCCACTTGGAGAGTCAGCGCTTTTAACCTCCTGTTCGGCCCAGTTTGCAATTTCTGTGGAAGATGAACAGGAATAGGGAACTCCAATGAGAGACTAGCTGGAGGTGTCTGGACGGGCAAATTTAACTCTCATTTCCCACCAGGAAGAGGAAATAACCAAAGGCTCAGCATGCCGTGCCGGAACCAGATTAGGGCCTGAAGCCATCCTGCGGTGTTGCGGCCAGCTCAAAAGAAAGCGAGTTGAAGAAAGGAGCTCAGGGGCACTGTAATTCACAAACCTGCAGAGTTATAAATGACAGCTATCGTCCAAAAATATACTGAAGTAAGGCTGCCAAGAGGACTTGAAAGCGGGGCAGAATTGCAGGAAACTGATTTCAGGAGGTAGACTGGAATTGCATTGAAAGCATAGGAAAAGAGGCAGAACGTCCACAATGATGCACTTGGCCAAAAAGGGCGTATGCGTTTTTTCCTGAATATATTCAGGAAAAAACGCATACGCCCTTTTTGGCCAACCAAGCAAGCTTGCAAAGGAAATCTGCACTACAATGAAGTCTCACTTCCCCCCGGTCAAAAGGGCCATCTGAAAAAAGTGTAAAATCCAGAAAGGCAGGACAGGCCATGGAGAACTGGGAGCCTTGTTATGCTGATGGGCGGGATGTAAATTGCCAACAGACACTCGGGAGAAGTGTATGGTGTTTCCTGAAACATCTAAAAAACAAAGCAACAGAGCCTAGGGCACTTCCACTTATGGTCCTATAGCTTAGGGAAATTAAAATCAAAAAGACACAGCCACCCCAAAGTATGGGACGCCTCTGTTTACAAGAACCCCGTTTACCGTACAAGTTCAATATCACAGAAAGTGAAAAATGGATAAAGAACTTGTGGTACTTACGTACAATGCAGTATCACTCAGCAATGAAATCTATGTCATCAGGCCCATAGCAGCATAATGAGTGGATTCAGGTACGATGATTCTCACTGAAATAAGTCACACAGAAAAAGAAACATCATAAGATATCACTAATACACGGAATGTAAACTTGGCTACACAGGAACTGAATTCCAAAACAGAACAGGGTCTCAAATTTAGAAAACCAACTTATGCTTGCTTAAGGGGAAAGGTGAGTTGGGGTGCTGCATAAAACCAGAGATTGAAATGAGCACAGATAAAGTTCCTTAAGCCAAATATGGACTAGACAAGAGCTACTCCTTGCTCAACGAAATGGACTCAACACCCCATATTAAACGCCTAAGAATGTACCTGACTAGTAAGTATCTTAAAACCTATGGAATGCTATGTCTCCAAAAGAGAATCAAGCGTGTGTACAGGGGCATAAACGCAGCAGTGATAGGATTGGAGAGGTTCGGTGAGCAAATGAAGACCCTTTGAAGTCATATTGCATGGTACCCATTCCACGGGTTTCAACTACCCAGGTTTAAGGTATTCTTCCTTCAGCTAAAACATGCATGTGGAACCTAGAGTATGATCAACCATGTGATCGGGAGATATGTTCAAATATGTCTCAGTTTTCGTACCCTGGTACTCGGGTGCAACATTCCAGACGCTTTACTAACACTCTCCTGACTTGGAGAGTGCGTCCCTTTAATCTCCTGTTTGGCCCAGTTTGCAATTTCTGCGGAAGATGAACAGGAATAGCGAGAACCAATGAGAGACTAGCTGGAGGTGTCTGGACGGGCAAATTTAACTCTCATTTCCCACCAGAAAGAGGAATTAACCAAAGGCTCAGCGTGCCGTCCCGGAACCAGATTAGGGCCTGAAGCCATCCTGCGGTGTTGCGGCCAGCTCAAAAGAAAGCGAGTTGAAGAAAGGAGCTCAGGGGCACTGTAATTCACAAACCTGCAGAGTTATAAATGACAGCTATCGTCCAAAAATATACTGAAGTAAGGCTGCCAAGAGGACTTGAAAGCGGGGCAGAATTGCAGGAAACCGATTTCAGGAGGTAGACTGGAATTGCATTGAAAGCATAGGAAAAGAGGCAGAACGTCCACAATGATGCACTTGGCCAAAAAGGGCGTATGCGTTTTGTCCTGAATATATTCAGGAAAAAACGCATACGCCCTTTTTGGCCAACCAAGCAAGCTTGCAAAGGAAATCTGCACTACAATGAAGTCTCACTTCCCCCCGGTCAAAAGGGCCATCTGAAAAAAGTGTAAAATCCAGAAAGGCAGGACAGGCCATGGAGAACTGGGAGCCTTGTTATGCTGATGGGCGGGATGTAAATTGCCAACAGACACTCGGGAGAAGTGTATGGTGTTTCCTGAAACATCTAAAAAACAAAGCAACAGAGCCTAGGGCACTTCCACTTATGGTCCTATAGCTTAGGGAAATTAAAATCAAAAAGACACAGCCACCCCAAAGTTTGGGACGCCTCTGTTTACAAGAACCTCGTTTACTGTACAAGTTCAATATCACAGAAAGTGAAAAATGGATAAAGAACTTGTGGTACTTACGTACAATGCAGTATCACTCAGCAATGAAATCTATGTCATCAGGCCCGTAGCAGCATAATGAGTGGATTCAGGTACGATGATTCTCACTGAAATAAGTCACACAGAAAAAGAAACATCATAAGATGTCACTAATACACGGAATGTAAACTTGGCTACACAGGAACTGAATTCCAAAACAGAACAGGGTCTCAAATTTAGAAAACCAACTTATGCTTGCTTAAGGGGAAAGGTGAGTTGGGGTGCTGCATAAAACCAGAGATTGAAATGAGCACAGATAAAGTTCCTTAAGCCAAATATGGACTAGACAAGAGCTACTCCTTGCTCAACGAAATGGACTCAACACCCCATATTAAACGCCTAAGAATGTACCTGACTAGTAAGTATCTTAAAACCTATGGATTGCTATGTCTCCAAAAGAGAATCAAGCGTGTGTACAGGGGCATAAACGCAGTAGTGATAGGATTGGAGAGGTTCGGTGAGCAAATGAAGACCCTTTGAAGTCATATTGCATGGTACCCATTCCACGGGTCTCAACTCTCCAGGTTTAAGATATTCTACCTTAAGCTAAAACATGCATGTGGAACCTAGAGTATGATCAACCATGTGAACGGGAGACGTGTTCAAATATGTCTCAGTTTTCCTCCCCTGGTACTCGGGTGCAACATTCCAGACGCTTTACTAACACTCTCCCCACTTGGAGAGTCAGCGCCTTTAACCTCCTGTTTGGCCCAGTTTGCAATTTCTGCGGAAGATGAACAGGAATAGGGAACACCAATGAGAGACTAGCTGGAGGTGTCTGGACGGGCAAATTTAACTCTCATTTCCCACCAGGAAGAGGAAATAACCAAAGGCTCAGCGTGCCGGGCCGGAACCAGATTAGGGCCTGAAGCCATCCTGCGGTGTTGCGACCAGCTCACAAGAAAGCGAGTTGAACAAAGGAGCTCAGGGGCACTGTAATTCACAAACCTGCAGAGTTATAAATGACAGCTATCGTCCAAAAATATACTGAAGTAAGGCTGCCAAGAGGACTTGAAAGCGGGGCAGAATTGCAGGAAACCGATTTCAGGAGGTAGACTGGAATTGCATTGAAAGCATAGGAAAAGAGGCAGAACGTCCACAATGATGCACTTGGCCAAAAAGGGCGTATGCGTTTTTTCCTGAATATATTCAGGAAAAAACGCATACGCCCTTTTTGGCCAACCAAGCAAGCTTGCAAAGGAAATCTGCACTACAATGAAGTCTCACTTCCCCCCGGTCAAAAGGGCCATCTGAAAAAAGTGTAAAATCCAGAAAGGCAGGACAGGCCATGGAGAACTGGGAGCCTTTTTATGCTGATGGGCAGGATGTAAATTGCCAACAGACACTTGGGAGAAGTGTATGGTGTTTCCTGAAACATCTAAAAAACAAAGCAACAGAGCCTAGGGCACTTCCACTTATGGTCCTATAGCTTAGGGAAATTAAAATCAAAAAGACACAGCCACCCCAAAGTTTGGGACGCCTCTGTTTACAAGAACCTCGTTTACCGTACAAGTTCAATATCACAGAAAGTGAAAAATGGATAAAGAACTTGTGGTACTTACGTACAATGCAGTATCACTCAGCAATGAAATCTATGTCATCAGGCCCGTAGCAGCATAATGAGTGGATTCAGGTACGATGATTCTCACTGAAATAAGTCACACAGAAAAAGAAACATCATAAGATATCACTAATACACGGAATGTAAACTTGGCTACACAGGAACTGAATTCCAAAACAGAACAGGGTCTCAAATTTAGAAAACCAACTTATGCTTGCTTAAGGGGAAAGGTGAGTTGGGGTGCTGCATAAAACCAGAGATTGAAATGAGCACAGATAAAGTTCCTTAAGCCAAATATGGACTAGACAAGAGCTACTCCTTGCTCAACGAAATGGACTCAACACCCCATATTAAACGCCTAAGAATGTACCTGACTAGTAAGTATCTTAAAACCTATGGATTGCTATGTCTCCAAAAGAGAATCAAGCGTGTGTACAGGGGCATAAACGCAGCAGTGATAGGATTGGAGAGGTTCGGTGAGCAAATGAAGACCCTTTGAAGTCATACTGCATGGTACCCATTCCACGGGTTTCAACTACCCAGGTTTAAGGTATTCTTCCTTCAGCTAAAACATGCATGTGGAACCTAGAGTATGATCAACCATGTGATCGGGAGACGTGTTCAAATATGTCTCAGTTTTCGTACCCTGGTACTCGGGTGCAACATTCCAGACGCTTTACTAACACTCTCCCCACTTGGAGAGTCCGTCCCTTTAATCTCCTGTTTGGCCCAGTTTGCAATTTCTGCGGAAGATGAACAGGAATAGCGAGAACCAATGAGAGACTAGCTGGAGGTGTCTGGACGGGCAAATTTAACTCTCATTTCCCACCAGGAAGAGGAATTAACCAAAGGCTCAGCGTGCCGTGCCTGAACCAGATTAGGTCCTGAAGCCATCCTGCGGTGTTGCGGCCAGGTCACAAGAAAGCGAGTTGAAGAAAGGAGCTCAGGGGCACTGTAATTCACAAACCTGCAGAGTTATAAATGACAGCTATCGTCCAAAAATATACTGAAGTAAGGCTGCCAAGAGGACTTGAAAGCGGGGCAGAATTGCAGGAAACCGATTTCAGGAGGTAGACTGGAATTGCATTGAAAGCATAGGAAAAGAGGCAGAACGTCCACAATGATGCACTTGGCCAAAAAGGGCGTATGCGTTTTTTCCTGAATATATTCAGGAAAAAACGCATACGCCCTTTTTGGCCAACCAAGCAAGCTTGCAAAGGAAATCTGCACTACAATGAAGTCTCACTTCCCCCCGGTCAAAAGGGCCATCTGAAAAAAGTGTAAAATCCAGAAAGGCAGGACAGGCCATGGAGAACTGGGAGCCTTTTTATGCTGATGGGCAGGATGTAAATTGCCAACAGACACTTGGGAGAAGTGTATGGTGTTTCCTGAAACATCTAAAAAACAAAGCAACAGAGCCTAGGGCACTTCCACTTATGGTCCTATAGCTTAGGGAAATTAAAATCAAAAAGACACAGCCACCCCAAAGTTTGGGACGCCTCTGTTTACAAGAACCTCGTTTACCGTACAAGTTCAATATCACAGAAAGTGAAAAATGGATAAAGAACTTGTGGTACTTACGTACAATGCAGTATCACTCAGCAATGAAATCTATGTCATCAGGCCCGTAGCAGCATAATGAGTGGATTCAGGTACGATGATTCTCACTGAAATAAGTCACACAGAAAAAGAAACATCATAAGATATCACTAATACACGGAATGTAAACTTGGCTACACAGGAACTGAATTCCAAAACAGAACAGGGTCTCAAATTTAGAAAACCAACTTATGCTTGCTTAAGGGGAAAGGTGAGTTGGGGTGCTGCATAAAACCAGAGATTGAAATGAGCACAGATAAAGTTCCTTAAGCCAAATATGGACTAGACAAGAGCTACTCCTTGCTCAACGAAATGGACTCAACACCCCATATTAAACGCCTAAGAATGTACCTGACTAGTAAGTATCTTAAAACCTATGGATTGCTATGTCTCCAAAAGAGAATCAAGCGTGTGTACAGGGGCATAAACGCAGCAGTGATAGGATTGGAGAGGTTCGGTGAGCAAATGAAGACCCTTTGAAGTCATACTGCATGGTACCCATTCCACGGGTTTCAACTACCCAGGTTTAAGGTATTCTTCCTTCAGCTAAAACATGCATGTGGAACCTAGAGTATGATCAACCATGTGATCGGGAGACGTGTTCAAATATGTCTCAGTTTTCGTACCCTGGTACTCGGGTGCAACATTCCAGACGCTTTACTAACACTCTCCCCACTTGGAGAGTCCGTCCCTTTAATCTCCTGTTTGGCCCAGTTTGCAATTTCTGCGGAAGATGAACAGGAATAGCGAGAACCAATGAGAGACTAGCTGGAGGTGTCTGGACGGGCAAATTTAACTCTCATTTCCCACCAGGAAGAGGAATTAACCAAAGGCTCAGCGTGCCGTGCCTGAACCAGATTAGGGCCTGAAGCCATCCTGCGGTGTTGCGGCCAGGTCACAAGAAAGCGAGTTGAAGAAAGGAGCTCAGGGGCACTGTAATTCACAAACCTGCAGAGTTATAAATGACAGCTATCGTCCAAAAATATACTGAAGTAAGGCTGCCAAGAGGACTCGAAAGCGGGGCAGAATTGCAGGAAACCGATTTCAGGAGGTAGACTGGAATTGCATTGAAAGCATAGGAAAAGAGGCAGAACGTCCACAATGATGCACTTGGCCAAAAAGGGCGTATGCGTTTTTTCCTGAATATATTCAGGAAAAAACGCATACGCCCTTTTTGGCCAACCAAGCAAGCTTGCAAAGGAAATCTGCACTACAATGAAGTCTCACTTCCCCCCGGTCAAAAGGGCCATCTGAAAAAAGTGTAAAATCCAGAAAGGCAGGACAGGCCATGGAGAACTGGGAGCCTTGTTATGCTGATGGGCGGGATGTAAATTGCCAACAGACACTCGGGAGAAGTGTATGGTGTTTCCTGAAACATCTAAAAAACAAAGCAACAGAGCCTAGGGCACTTCCACTTATGGTCCTATAGCTTAGGGAAATTAAAATCAAAAAGACACAGCCACCCCAAAGTTTGGGACGCCTCTGTTTACAAGAACCTCGTTTACAGTACAAGTTCAACATCGCAGGAAGTGAAAAATGGATAAAGAAGGTGTGGTATTTACTTACGAAGCAATATCACTCAGCAATGAAATCTATGTCATCAGGCCCTTAGCAGCACAATGAGTGGATTCAGGTATGATGATTCTAACTGAAATAAGTCACACAGAAAAAGAAACATCATAAGATATCAGTAATACACGGAATGTAAACTTGGCTACACAGGAACTGAATTACAGAACAGAACAGGGTCTCAAATTTAGAAAACCAACTTATGCTTGCTTAAGGGTAAAGGTGAGTTGGGGTGCTGCATAAAACCAGAGATTGAAACGAGCACAGATAAAGTTCCTTAAGCCAAATATGGAATAGACAAGAGCTACTCCTTGCTCAATGAAATGGACTCAACACCGCATATTAAACGCCTAAGAATGTACCTGACTAGTAAGTATCTTAAAACCTATGGATTGCTATTTCTCCGAAAGAGAATCAAGCATGTGTACAGGGGCATAAACGCAGCAGTGATAGGATTGGAGAGGTTCGGTGAGCAAATGAAGACCCTTTGAAGTCATATTGCATGGTACCCATTCCACGGGTTTCAACTACCCAGGTTTAAGGTATTCTTCCTTCAGCTAAAACATGCATGTGGAACCTAGAGTATGATCAACCATGTGATCGGGAGACGTGTTCAAATATGTCTCAGTTTTCGTACCCTGGTACTCGGGTGCAACATTCCAGACGCTTTACTAACACTCTCCCCACTTGGAGAGTCAGCGCCTTTAACTTCCTGTTTCGCCCAGTTTGCAATTTCTGTGGAAGATGAACAGGAATAGCGAGAACCAATGAGAGACTAGCTGGAGGTGTCTGGACGGGCAAATTTAACTCTCATTTCCCACCAGGAAGAGGAATTAACCAAAGGCTCAGCGTGCCGTGCCGGAAACAGATTAGGGCCTGAAGCCATCCTGCGGTGTTGCGGCCAGGTCACAAGAAAGCGAGTTGAAGAAAGGAGCTCAGGGGCACTGTAATTCACAAACCTGCAGAGTTATAAATGACAGCTATCGTCCAAAAATATACTGAAGTAAGGCTGCCAAGAGGACTTGAAAGCGGGGCAGAATTGCAGGAAACCGATTTCAGGAGGTAGACTGGAATTGCATTGAAAGCATAGGAAAAGAGGCAGAACGTCCACAATGATGCACTTGGCCAAAAAGGGCGTATGCGTTTTTTCCTGAATATATTCAGGAAAAAACGCATACGCCCTTTTTGGCCAACCAAGCAAGCTTGCAAAGGAAATCTGCACTACAATGAAGTCTCACTTCCCCCCGGTCAAAAGGGCCATCTGAAAAAAGTGTAAAATCCAGAAAGGCAGGACAGGCCATGGAGAACTGGGAGCCTTGTTATGCTGATGGGCGGGATGTAAATTGCCAACAGACACTCGGGAGAAGTGTATGGTGTTTCCTGAAACATCTAGAAAACAAAGCAACAGAGCCTAGGGCACTTCCACTTATGGTCCTATAGCTTAGGGAAATTAAAATCAAAAAGACACAGCCACCCCAAAGTTTGGGACGCCTCTGTTTACAAGAACCTCGTTTACCGTACAAGTTCAATATCACAGAAAGTGAAAAATGGATAAAGAACTTGTGGTACTTACGTACAATGCAGTATCACTCAGCAATGAAATCTATGTCATCAGGCCCGTAGCAGCATAATGAGTGGATTCAGGTACGATGATTCTCACTGAAATAAGTCACACAGAAAAAGAAACATCATAAGATATCACTAATACACGGAATGTAAACTTGGCTACACAGGAACTGAATTCCAAAACAGAACAGGGTCTCAAATTTAGAAAACCAACTTATGCTTGCTTAAGGGGAAAGGTGAGTTGGGGTGCTGCATGAAACCAGAGATTGAAATGAGCACAGATAAAGTTCCTTAAGCCAAATATGGACTAGACAAGAGCTACTCCTTGCTCAACGAAATGGACACAACACCCCATATTAAACGCCTAAGAATGTACCTGACTAGTAAGTATCTTAAAACCTATGGATTGCTATGTCTCCAAAAGAGAATCAAGCGTGTGTACAGGGGCATAAACGCAGCAGTGATAGGATTGGAGAGGTTCGGTGAGCAAATGAAGACCCTTTGAAGTCATATTGCATGGTACCCATTCCACGGGTCTCAACTCTCCAGTTTTAAGGTATTCTTCCTTCAGCTAAAACATGCATGTGGAACCCAGAGTATGATCAACCATGTGAACGGGAGACGTGTTCAAATATGTCTCAGTTTTCCTCCTCTGGTACTCGGGTGCTACATTCCAGACGCTTTACTAACACTCTCCCCACTGGAAAGTCAGCGCCTTTAACCTCCTCTTTGGCCCAGTTTGCAATTTCTGCGGAAGATGAACAGGAATAGGGAACACCAATGAGAGACTAGCTGGAGGTGTCTGGACGGGCAAATTTAACTCTCATTTCCCACCAGGAAGAGGAAATAACCAAAGGCTCAGCGTGCCGTGCCGGAACCAGATTAGGGCCTGAAGCCATCCTGCGGTGTTGCGGCCAGCTCAAAAGAAAGCGAGTTGAAGAAAGGAGCTCAGGGGCACTGTAATTCACAAACCTGCAGAGTTATAAATGACAGCTATCGTCCAAAAATATACTGAAGTAAGGCTGCCAAGAGGACTTGAAAGCGGGGCAGAATTGCAGGAAACCGATTTCAGGAGGTAGACTGGAATTGCATTGAAAGCATAGGAAAAGAGGCAGAACGTCCACAATGATGCACTTGGCCAAAAACGGCGTATGCGTTTTTTCCTGAATATATTCAGGAAAAAACGCATACGCCCTTTTTGGCCAACCAAGCAAGCTTGCAAAGGAAATCTGCACTACAATGAAGTCTCACTTCCCCCCGGTCAAAAGGGCCATCTGAAAAAAGTGTAAAATCCAGAAAGGCAGGACAGGCCATGGAGAACTGGGAGCCTTGTTATGCTGATGGGCGGGATGTAAATTGCCAACAGACACTCGGGAGAAGTGTATGGTGTTTCCTGAAACATCTAAAAAACAAAGCAACAGAGCCTAGGGCACTTCCACTTATGGTCCTATAGCTTAGGGAAATTAAAATCAAAAAGACACAGCCACCCCAAAGTTTGGGACGCCTCTGTTTACAAGAACCTCGTTTACAGTACAAGTTCAACATCGCAGAAAGTGAAAAATGGATAAAGAAGGTGTGGTATTTACTTACAAAGCAATATCACTCAGCAATGAAATCTATGTCATCAGGCCCTTAGCAGCACAATGAGTGGATTCAGGTATGATGATTCTAACTGAAATAAGTCACACAGAAAAAGAAACATCATAAGATATCAGTAATACACGGAATGTAAACTTGTCTACACAGGAACTGAATTCCAAAACAGAACAGGGTCTCAAATTTAGAAAACCAACTTATGCTTGCTTAAGGGGAAAGGTGAGTTGGGGTGCTGCATAAAACCAGAGATTGAAATGAGCACAGATAAAGTTCCTTAAGCCAAATATGGACTAGACAAGAGCTACTCCTTGCTCAACGAAATGGACTCAACACCCCATATTAAACGCCTAAGAATGTACCTGACTAGTAAGTATCTTAAAACCTATGGATTGCTATGTCTCCAAAAGAGAATCAAGCGTGTGTACAGGGGCATAAACGCAGCAGTGATAGGATTGGAGAGGTTCGGTGAGCAAATGAAGACCCTTTGAAGTCATATTGCATGGTACCCATTCCACGGGTCTCAACTCTCCAGATTTAAGGTATTCTTCCTTCAGCTAAAACATGCATGTGGAACCCAGAGTATGATCAACCATGTGAACGGGAGACGTGTTCAAATATGTCTCAGTTTTCCTCCCCTGGTACTCGGGTGCAACATTCCAGACGCTTTACTAACACTCTCCCCACTTGGAGAGTCAGCGCCTTTAACCTCCTGTTTGGCCCAGTTTGCAATTTCTGCGGAAGATGAACAGGAATAGGGAACACCAATGAGAGACTAGCTGGAGGTGTCTGGACGGGCAAATTTAACTCTCATTTCCCACCAGGAAGAGGAAATAACCAAAGGCTCAGCGTGCCGTGCCGGAACCAGATTAGGGCCTGAAGCCATCCTGCGGTGTTGCGGCCAGCTCAAAAGAAAGCGAGTTGAAGAAAGGAGCTCAGGGGCACTGTAATTCACAAACCTGCAGAGTTATAAATGACAGCTATCGTCCAAAAATATACTGAAGTAAGGCTGCCAAGAGGACTCGAAAGCGGGGCAGAATTGCAGGAAACCGATTTCAGGAGGTAGACTGGAATTGCATTGAAAGCATAGGAAAAGAGGCAGAACGTCCACAATGATGCACTTGGCCAAAAAGCGCGTATGCGTTTTTTCCTGAATATATTCAGGAAAAAACGCATACGCCCTTTTTGGCCAACCAAGCAAGCTTGCAAAGGAAATCTGCACTACAATGAAGTCTCACTTCCCCCCGGTCAAAAGGGCCATCTGAAAAAAGTGTAAAATCCAGAAAGGCAGGACAGGCCATGGAGAACTGGGAGCCTTGTTATGCTGATGGGCGGGATGTAAATTGCCAACAGACACTCGGGAGAAGTGTATGGTGTTTCCTGAAACATCTAAAAAACAAAGCAACAGAGCCTAGGGCACTTCCACTTATGGTCCTATAGCTTAGGGAAATTAAAATCAAAAAGACACAGCCACCCCAAAGTTTGGGACGCCTCTGTTTACAAGAACCTCGTTTACAGTACAAGTTCAACATCGCAGAAAGTGAAAAATGGATAAAGAAGGTGTGGTATTTACTTACAAAGCAATATCACTCAGCAATGAAATCTATGTCATCAGGCCCTTAGCAGCACAATGAGTGGATTCAGGTATGATGATTCTAACTGAAATAAGTCACACAGAAAAAGAAACATCATAAGATATCAGTAATACACGGAATGTAAACTTGTCTACACAGGAACTGAATTCCAAAACAGAACAGGGTCTCAAATTTAGAAAACCAACTTATGCTTGCTTAAGGGGAAAGGTGAGTTGGGGTGCTGCATAAAACCAGAGATTGAAATGAGCACAGATAAAGTTCCTTAAGCCAAATATGGACTAGACAAGAGCTACTCCTTGCTCAACGAAATGGACTCAACACCCCATATTAAACGCCTAAGAATGTACCTGACTAGTAAGTATCTTAAAACCTATGGATTGCTATGTCTCCAAAAGAGAATCAAGCGTGTGTACAGGGGCATAAACGCAGCAGTGATAGGATTGGAGAGGTTCGGTGAGCAAATGAAGACCCTTTGAAGTCATATTGCATGGTACCCATTCCACGGGTCTCAACTCTCCAGATTTAAGGTATTCTTCCTTCAGCTAAAACATGCATGTGGAACCCAGAGTATGATCAACCATGTGAACGGGAGACGTGTTCAAATATGTCTCAGTTTTCCTCCCCTGGTACTCGGGTGCAACATTCCAGACGCTTTACTAACACTCTCCCCACTTGGAGAGTCAGCGCCTTTAACCTCCTGTTTGGCCCAGTTTGCAATTTCTGCGGAAGATGAACAGGAATAGGGAACACCAATGAGAGACTAGCTGGAGGTGTCTGGACGGGCAAATTTAACTCTCATTTCCCACCAGGAAGAGGAAATAACCAAAGGCTCAGCGTGCCGGGCCGGAACCAGATTAGGGCCTGAAGCCATCCTGCGGTGTTGCGGCCAGCTCAAAAGAAAGCGAGTTGAAGAAAGGAGCTCAGGGGCACTGTAATTCACAAACCTGCAGAGTTATAAATGACAGCTATCGTCCAAAAATATACTGAAGTAAGGCTGCCAAGAGGACTTGAAAGCGGGGCAGAATTGCAGGAAACCGATTTCAGGAGGTAGACTGGAATTGCATTGAAAGCATAGGAAAAGAGGCAGAACGTCCATAATGATGCACTTGGCCAAAAAGCGCGTATGCGTTTTTTCCTGAATATATTCAGGAAAAAACGCATACGCCCTTTTTGGCCAACCAAGCAAGCTTGCAAAGGAAATCTGCACTACAATGAAGTCTCACTTCCCCCCGGTCAAAAGGGCCATCTGAAAAAAGTGTAAAATCCAGAAAGGCAGGACAGGCCATGGAGAACTGGGAGCCTTGTTATGCTGATGGGCGGGATGTAAATTGCCAACAGACACTCGGGAGAAGTGTATGGTGTTTCCTGAAACATCTAAAAAACAAAGCAACAGAGCCTAGGGCACTTCCACTTATGGTCCTATAGCTTAGGGAAATTAAAATCAAAAAGACACAGCCACCCCAATGTTTGGGACGCCTCTGTATACAAGAACCTCATTTACCGTACAAGTTCAATATCACAGAAAGTGAAAAATGGATAAAGAACTTGTGGTACTTACGTACAATGCAGTATCACTCAGCAATGAAATCTATGTCATCAGGCCCTTAGCAGCAAAATGAGTGGATTCAGGTATGATGATTCTAACTGAAATAAGTCACACAGAAAAAGAAACATCATAAGATATCAGTAATACACGGAATGTAAACTTGGCTACACAGGAACTGAATTACAGAACAGAACAGGGTCTCAAATTTAGAAAACCAACTTATGCTTGCTTAAGGGTAAAGGTGAGTTGGGGTGCTGCATAAAACCAGAGATTGAAACGAGCACAGATAAAGTTCCTTAAGCCAAATATGGAATAGACAAGAGCTACTCCTTGCTCAACGAAATGGACTCAACACCGCATATTAAACGCCTAAGAATGTACCTGACTAGTAAGTATCTTAAAACCTATGGATTGCTATGTCTCCGAAAGAGAATCAAGCATGTGTACAGGGGCATAAACGCAGCAGTGATAGGATTGGAGAGGTTCGGTGAGCAAATGAAGACCCTTTGAAGTCATATTGCATGGTACCCATTCCACGGGTTTCAACTACCCAGGTTTAAGGTATTCTTCCTTCAGCTAAAACATGCATGTGGAACCTAGAGTATGATCAACCATGTGACCGGGAGACGTGTTCAAATATGTCTCAGTTTTCGTACCCTGGTACTCGGGTGCAACATTCCAGACGCTTTACTAACACTCTCCCCACTTGGAGAGTCAGCGCCTTTAACTTCCTGTTTGGCCCAGTTTGCAATTTCTGCGGAAGATGAACAGGAATAGCGAGAACCAATGAGAGACTAGCTGGAGGTGTCTGGACGGGCAAATTTAACTCTCATTTCCCACCAGGAAGAGGAATTAACCAAAGGCTCAGCGTGCCGTGCCGGAAACAGATTAGGGCCTGAAGCCATCCTGCGGTGTTGCGGCCAGGTCACAAGAAAGCGAGTTGAAGAAAGGAGCTCAGGGGCACTGTAATTCACAAACCTGCAGAGTTATAAATGACAGCTATCGTCCAAAAATATACTGAAGTAAGGCTGCCAAGAGGACTTGAAAGCGGGGCAGAATTGCAGGAAACCGATTTCAGGAGGTAGACTGGAATTGCATTGAAAGCATAGGAAAAGAGGCAGAACGTCCACAATGATGCACTTGGCCAAAAAGGGCGTATGCGTTTTTTCCTGAATATATTCAGGAAAAAACGCATACGCCCTTTTTGGCCAACCAAGCAAGCTTGCAAAGGAAATCTGCACTACAATGAAGTCTCACTTCCCCCCGGTCAAAAGGGCCATCTGAAAAAAGTGTAAAATCCAGAAAGGCAGGACAGGCCATGGAGAACTGGGAGCCTTGTTATGCTGATGGGCGGGATGTAAATTGCCAACAGACACTCGGGAGAAGTGTATGGTGTTTCCTGAAACATCTAAAAAACAAAGCAACAGAGCCTAGGGCACTTCCACTTATGGTCCTATAGCTTAGGGAAATTAAAATCAAAAAGACACAGCCACCCCAAAGTTTGGGACGCCTCTGTTTACAAGAACCTCGTTTACCGTACAAGTTCAATATCACAGAAAGTGAAAAATGGATAAAGAACTTGTGGTACTTACGTACAATGCAGTATCACTCAGCAATGAAATCTATGTCATCAGGCCCGTAGCAGCATAATGAGTGGATTCAGGTACGATGATTCTCACTGAAATAAGTCACACAGAAAAAGAAACATCATAAGATATCACTAATACACGGAATGTAAACTTGGCTACACAGGAACTGAATTCCAAAACAGAACAGGGTCTCAAATTTAGAAAACCAACTTATGCTTGCTTAAGGGGAAAGGTGAGTTGGGGTGCTGCATGAAACCAGAGATTGAAATGAGCACAGATAAAGTTCCTTAAGCCAAATATGGACTAGACAAGAGCTACTCCTTGCTCAACGAAATGGACACAACACCCCATATTAAACGCCTAAGAATGTACCTGACTAGTAAGTATCTTAAAACCTATGGATTGCTATGTCTCCAAAAGAGAATCAAGCGTGTGTACAGGGGCATAAACGCAGCAGTGATAGGATTGGAGAGGTTCAGTGAGCAAATGAAGACCCTTTGAAGTCATATTGCATGGTACCCATTCCACGGGTCTCAACTCTCCAGGTTTAAGGTATTCTTCCTTCAGCTAAAACATGCATGTGGAACCCAGAGTATGATCAACCATGTGAACGGGAGACGTGTTCAAATATGTCTCAGTTTTCCTCCCCTGGTACTCGGGTGCTACATTCCAGACGCTTTACTAACACTCTCCCCACTGGAAAGTCAGCGCCTTTAACCTCCTGTTTGGCCCAGTTTGCAATTTCTGCGGAAGATGAACAGGAATAGGGAACACCAATGAGAGACTAGCTGGAGGTGTCTGGACGGGCAAATTTAACTCTCATTTCCCACCAGGAAGAGGAAATAACCAAAGGCTCAGCGTGCCGTGCCGGAACCAGATTAGGGCCTGAAGCCATCCTGCGGTGTTGCGGCCAGCTCAAAAGAAAGCGAGTTGAAGAAAGGAGCTCAGGGGCATTGTAATTCACAAACCTGCAGAGTTATGAATGACAGCTATCGTCCAAAAATATACTGAAGTAAGGCTGCCAAGAGGACTTGAAAGCGGGGCAGAATTGCAGGAAACCGATTTCAGGAGGTAGACTGGAATTGCATTGAAAGCATAGGAAAAGAGGCAGAACGTCCACAATGATGCACTTGGCCAAAAAGGGCGTATGCGTTTTTTCCTGAATATATTCAGGAAAAAACGCATACGCCCTTTTTGGCCAACCAAGCAAGCTTGCAAAGGAAATCTGCACTACAATGAAGTCTCACTTCCCCCCGGTCAAAAGGGCCATCTGAAAAAAGTGTAAAATCCAGAAAGGCAGGACAGGCCATGGAGAACTGGGAGCCTTGTTATGCTGATGGGCGGGATGTAAATTGCCAACAGCCACTCGGGAGAAGTGTATGGTGTTTCCTGAAACATCTAAAAAACAAAGCAACAGAGCCTAGGGCACTTCCACTTATGGTCCTATAGCTTAGGGAAATTAAAATCAAAAAGACACAGCCACCCCAAAGTTTGGGACGCCTCTGTTTACAAGAACCTCGTTTACAGTACAAGTTCAACATCGCAGAAAGTGAAAAATGGATAAAGAAGGTGTGGTATTTACTTACAAAGCAATATCACTCAGCAATGAAATCTATGTCTTCAGGCCCTTAGCAGCACAATGAGTGGATTCAGGTATGATGATTCTAACTGAAATAAGTCACACAGAAAAAGAAACATCATAAGATATCAGTAATACACGGAATGTAAACTTGTCTACACAGGAACTGAATTCCAAAACAGAACAGGGTCTCAAATTTAGAAAACCAACTTATGCTTGCTTAAGGGGAAAGGTGAGTTGGGGTGCTGCATAAAACCAGAGATTGAAATGAGCACAGATAAAGTTCCTTAAGCCAAATATGGACTAGACAAGAGCTACTCCTTGCTCAACGAAATGGACTCAACACCCCATATTAAACGCCTAAGAATGTACCTGACTAGTAAGTATCTTAAAACCTATGGATTGCTATGTCTCCAAAAGAGAATCAAGCGTGTGTACAGGGGCATAAACGCAGCAGTGATAGGATTGGAGAGGTTCGGTGAGCAAATGAAGACCCTTTGAAGTCATATTGCATGGTACCCATTCCACGGGTCTCAACTCTCCAGATTTAAGGTATTCTTCCTTCAGCTAAAACATGCATGTGGAACCCAGAGTATGATCAACCATGTGAACGGGAGACGTGTTCAAATATGTCTCAGTTTTCCTCCCCTGGTAGTCGGGTGCAACATTCCAGACGCTTTACTAACACTCTCCCCACTTGGAGAGTCAGCGCCTTTAAACTCCTGTTTGGCCCAGTTTGCAATTTCTGCGGAAGATGAACAGGAATAGGGAACACCAATGAGAGACTAGCTGGAGGTGTCTGGACGGGCAAATTTAACTCTCATTTCCCACCAGGAAGAGGAAATAACCAAAGGCTCAGCGTGCCGGGCCGGAACCAGATTAGGGCCTGAAGCCATCCTGCGGTGTTGCGGCCAGCTCAAAAGAAAGCGAGTTGAAGAAAGGAGCTCAGGGGCACTGTAATTCACAAACCTGCAGAGTTATAAATGACAGCTATCGTCCAAAAATATACTGAAGTAAGGCTGCCAAGAGGACTTGAAAGCGGGGCAGAATTGCAGGAAACCGATTTCAGGAGGTAGACTGGAATTGCATTGAAAGCATAGGAAAAGAGGCAGAACGTCCACAATGATGCACTTGGCCAAAAAGGGCGTATGCGTTTTTTCCTGAATATATTCAGGAAAAAACGCATACGCCCTTTTTGGCCAACCAAGCAAGCTTGCAAAGGAAATCTGCACTACAATGAAGTCTCACTTCCCCCCGGTCAAAAGGGCCATCTGAAAAAAGTGTAAAATCCAGAAAGGCAGGACAGGCCATGGAGAACTGGGAGCCTTGTTATGCTGATGGGCGGGATGTAAATTGCCAACAGACACTCGGGAGAAGTGTATGGTGTTTCCTGAAACATCTAAAAAACAAAGCAACAGAGCCTAGGGCACTTCCACTTATGGTCCTATAGCTTAGGGAAATTAAAATCAAAAAGACACAGCCACCCCAAAGTTTGGGACGCCTCTGTTTACAAGAACCTCGTTTACCGTACAAGTTCAATATCACAGAAAGTGAAAAATGGATAAAGAACTTGTGGTACTTACGTACAATGCAGTATCACTCAGCAATGAAATCTATGTCATCAGGCCCGTAGCAGCATAATGAGTGGATTCAGGTACGATGATTCTCACTGAAATAAGTCACACAGAAAAAGAAACATCATAAGATATCACTAATACACGGAATGTAAACTTGGCTACACAGGAACTGAATTCCAAAACAGAACAGGGTCTCAAATTTAGAAAACCAACTTATGCTTGCTTAAGGGGAAAGGTGAGTTGGGGTGCTGCATGAAACCAGAGATTGAAATGAGCACAGATAAAGTTCCTTAAGCCAAATATGGACTAGACAAGAGCTACTCCTTGCTCAACGAAATGGACACAACACCCCATATTAAACGCCTAAGAATGTACCTGACTAGTAAGTATCTTAAAACCTATGGATTGCTATGTCTCCAAAAGAGAATCAAGCGTGTGTACAGGGGCATAAACGCAGCAGTGATAGGATTGGAGAGGTTCAGTGAGCAAATGAAGACCCTTTGAAGTCATATTGCATGGTACCCATTCCACGGGTCTCAACTCTCCAGGTTTAAGGTATTCTTCCTTCAGCTAAAACATGCATGTGGAACCCAGAGTATGATCAACCATGTGAACGGGAGACGTGTTCAAATATGTCTCAGTTTTCCTCCCCTGGTACTCGGATGCTACATTCCAGACGCTTTACTAACACTCTCCCCACTGGAAAGTCAGCGCCTTTAACCTCCTGTTTGGCCCAGTTTGCAATTTCTGCGGAAGATGAACAGGAATAGGGAACACCAATGAGAGACTAGCTGGAGGTGTCTGGACGGGCAAATTTAACTCTCATTTCCCACCAGGAAGAGGAAATAACCAAAGGCTCAGCGTGCCGTGCCGGAACCAGATTAGGGCCTGAAGCCATCCTGCGGTGTTGCGGCCAGCTCAAAAGAAAGCGAGTTGAAGAAAGGAGCTCAGGGGCATTGTAATTCACAAACCTGCAGAGTTATGAATGACAGCTATCGTCCAAAAATATACTGAAGTAAGGCTGCCAAGAGGACTTGAAAGCGGGGCAGAATTGCAGGAAACCGATTTCAGGAGGTAGACTGGAATTGCATTGAAAGCATAGGAAAAGAGGCAGAACGTCCACAATGATGCACTTGGCCAAAAAGGGCGTATGCGTTTTTTCCTGAATATATTCAGGAAAAAACGCATACGCCCTTTTTGGCCAACCAAGCAAGCTTGCAAAGGAAATCTGCACTACAATGAAGTCTCACTTCCCCCCGGTCAAAAGGGCCATCTGAAAAAAGTGTAAAATCCAGAAAGGCAGGACAGGCCATGGAGAACTGGGAGCCTTGTTATGCTGATGGGCGGGATGTAAATTGCCAACAGACACTCGGGAGAAGTGTATGGTGTTTCCTGAAACATCTAAAAAACAAAGCAACAGAGCCTAGGGCACTTCCACTTATGGTCCTATAGCTTAGGGAAATTAAAATCAAAAAGACACAGCCACCCCAAAGTTTGGGACGCCTCTGTTTACAAGAACCTCGTTTACAGTACAAGTTCAACATCGCAGAAAGTGAAAAATGGATAAAGAAGGTGTGGTATTTACTTACAAAGCAATATCACTCAGCAATGAAATCTATGTCTTCAGGCCCTTAGCAGCACAATGAGTGGATTCAGGTATGATGATTCTAACTGAAATAAGTCACACAGAAAAAGAAACATCATAAGATATCAGTAATACACGGAATGTAAACTTGTCTACACAGGAACTGAATTCCAAAACAGAACAGGGTCTCAAATTTAGAAAACCAACTTATGCTTGCTTAAGGGGAAAGGTGAGTTGGGGTGCTGCATAAAACCAGAGATTGAAATGAGCACAGATAAAGTTCCTTAAGCCAAATATGGACTAGACAAGAGCTACTCCTTGCTCAACGAAATGGACTCAACACCCCATATTAAACGCCTAAGAATGTACCTGACTAGTAAGTATCTTAAAACCTATGGATTGCTATGTCTCCAAAAGAGAATCAAGCGTGTGTACAGGGGCATAAACGCAGCAGTGATAGGATTGGAGAGGTTCGGTGAGCAAATGAAGACCCTTTGAAGTCATATTGCATGGTACCCATTCCACGGGTCTCAACTCTCCAGATTTAAGGTATTCTTCCTTCAGCTAAAACATGCATGTGGAACCCAGAGTATGATCAACCATGTGAACGGGAGACGTGTTCAAATATGTCTCAGTTTTCCTCCCCTGGTAGTCGGGTGCAACATTCCAGACGCTTTACTAACACTCTCCCCACTTGGAGAGTCAGCGCCTTTAAACTCCTGTTTGGCCCAGTTTGCAATTTCTGCGGAAGATGAACAGGAATAGGGAACACCAATGAGAGACTAGCTGGAGGTGTCTGGACGGGCAAATTTAACTCTCATTTCCCACCAGGAAGAGGAAATAACCAAAGGCTCAGCGTGCCGGGCCGGAACCAGATTAGGGCCTGAAGCCATCCTGCGGTGTTGCGGCCAGCTCAAAAGAAAGCGAGTTGAAGAAAGGAGCTCAGGGGCACTGTAATTCACAAACCTGCAGAGTTATAAATGACAGCTATCGTCCAAAAATATACTGAAGTAAGGCTGCCAAGAGGACTTGAAAGCGGGGCAGAATTGCAGGAAACCGATTTCAGGAGGTAGACTGGAATTGCATTGAAAGCATAGGAAAAGAGGCAGAACGTCCACAATGATGCACTTGGCCAAAAAGGGCGTATGCGTTTTTTCCTGAATATATTCAGGAAAAAACGCATACGCCCTTTTTGGCCAACCAAGCAAGCTTGCAAAGGAAATCTGCACTACAATGAAGTCTCACTTCCCCCCGGTCAAAAGGGCCATCTGAAAAAAGTGTAAAATCCAGAAAGGCAGGACAGGCCATGGAGAACTGGGAGCCTTGTTATGCTGATGGGCGGGATGTAAATTGCCAACAGACACTCGGGAGAAGTGTATGGTGTTTCCTGAAACATCTAAAAAACAAAGCAACAGAGCCTAGGGCACTTCCACTTATGGTCCTATAGCTTAGGGAAATTAAAATCAAAAAGACACAGCCACCCCAAAGTTTGGGACGCCTCTGTTTACAAGAACCTCATTTACCGTACAAGTTCAATATCACAGAAAGTGAAAAATGGATAAAGAACTTGTGGTACTTACGTACAATGCAGTATCACTCAGCAATGAAATCTATGTCATCAGGCCCTTAGCAGCACAATGAGTGGATTCAGGTATGATGATTCTAACTGAAATAAGTCACACAGAAAAAGAAACATCATAAGATATCAGTAATACACGGAATGTAAACTTGGCTACACAGGAACTGAATTCCAAAACAGAACAGGGTCTCAAATTTAGAAAACCAACTTATGCTTGCTTAAGGGGAAAGGTGAGTTGGGGTGCTGCATAAAACCAGAGATTGAAATGAGCACAGATAAAGTTCCTTAAGCCAAATATGGAATAGACAAGAGCTACTCCTTGCTCAACGAAATGGACTCAACACCGCATATTAAACGCCTAAGAATGTACCTGACTAGTAAGTATCTTAAAACCTATGGATTGCTATGTCTCCGAAAGAGAATGAAGCATGTGTACAGGTGCATAAACGCAGCAGTGATAGGATTGGAGAGGTTCGGTGAACAAATGAAGACCCTTTGAAGTCATATTGCATGGTACCCATTCCACGGGTCTCAACTCTCCAGGTTTAAGGTATTCTTCCTTCAGCTAAAACATGCATGTGGAACCCAGAGTATGATCAACCGTATGAACGGGAGACGTGTTCAAATATGTCTCAGTTTTCGTACCCTGCTACTCGGGTGCAACATTCCAGACGCTTTACTAACACTCTCCTCACTTGGAAAGTCAGCGCCTTTAACCTCCTGTTTGGCCCAGTTTGCAATTTCTGCGGAAGATGAACAGGAATAGGGAGAACCAATGAGAGACTAGCTGGAGGTGTCTGGACGGGCAAATTTAACTCTCATTTCCCACCAGGAAGAGGAAATAACCAAAGGCTCAGCGTGCCGTGCCGGAAACAGATTAGGGCCTGAAGCCATCCTGCGGTGTTGCGGCCAGGTCACAAGAAAGCGAGTTGAAGAAAGGAGCTCAGGGGCACTGTAATTCACAAACCTGCAGAGTTATAAATGACAGCTATCGTCCAAAAATATACTGAAGTAAGGCTGCCAAGAGGACTTGAAAGCGGGGCAGAATTGCAGGAAACCGATTTCAGGAGGTAGACTGGAATTGCATTGAAAGCATAGGAAAAGAGGCAGAACGTCCACAATGATGCACTTGGCCAAAAAGGGCGTATGCATTTTTTCCTGAATATATTCAGGAAAAAACGCATACGCCCTTTTTGGCCAACCAAGCAAGCTTGCAAAGGAAATCTGCACTACAATGAAGTCTCACTTCCCCCCGGTCAAAAGGGCCATCTGAAAAAAGTGTAAAATCCAGAAAGGCAGGACAGGCCATGGAGAACTGGGAGCCTTGTTATGCTGATGGGCGGGATGTAAATTGCCAACAGACACTGGGGAGAAGTGTATGGTGTTTCCTGAAACATCTAAAAAACAAAGCAACAGAGCCTAGGGCACTTCCACTTATGGTCCTATAGCTTAGGGAAATTAAAATCAAAAAGACACAGCCACCCCAAAGTTTGGGACGCCTCTGTTTACAAGAACCTCGTTTACCGTACAAGTTCAATATCACAGAAAGTGAAAAATGGATAAAGAACTTGTGGTATTTACTTACAAAGCAATATCACTCAGCAATGAAATCTATGTCATCAGGCCCGTAGCAGCATAATGAGTGGATTCAGGTACGATGATTCTCACTGAAATAAGTCACACAGAAAAAGAAACATCATAAGATATCACTAATACACGGAATGTAAACTTGGCTACACAGGAACTGAATTCCAAAACAGAACAGGGTCTCAAATTTAGAAAACCAACTTATGCTTGCTTAAGGGGAAAGGTGAGTTGGGGTGCTGCATGAAACCAGAGATTGAAATGAGCACAGATAAAGTTCCTTAAGCCAAATATGGACTAGACAAGAGCTACTCCTTGCTCAACGAAATGGACTCAACACCCCATATTAAACGCCTAAGAATGTACCTGACTAGTAAGTATCTTAAAACCTATGGATTGCTATGTCTCCAAAAGAGAATCAAGCGTGTGTACAGGGGCATAAACGCAGCAGTGATAGGATTGGAGAGGTTCGGTGAGCAAATGAAGACCCTTTGAAGTCATATTGCATGGTACCCATTCCAAGGGTTTCAACTACCCAGGTTTAAGGTATTCTTCCTTCAGCTAAAACATGCATGTGGAACCTAGAGTATGATCAACCATGTGACCGGGAGACGTGTTCAAATATGTCTCAGTTTTCGTACCCTGGTACTCGGGTGCAACATTCCAGACGCTTTACTAACACTCTCCCCACTTGGAGAGTCAGCGCCTTTAACTTCCTGTTTCGCCCAGTTTGCAATTTCTGCGGAAGATGAACAGGAATAGCGAGAACCAATGAGAGACTAGCTGGAGGTGTCTGGACGGGCAAATTTAACTCTCATTTCCCACCAGGAAGAGGAATTAACCAAAGGCTCAGCGTGCCGGGCCGGAACCAGATTAGGGCCTGAAGCCATCCTGCGGTGTTGCGGCCAGGTCACAAGAAAGCGAGTTGAAGAAAGGAGCTCAGGGGCACTGTAATTCACAAACCTGCAGAGTTATAAATGACAGCTATCGTCCAAAAATATACTGAAGTAAGGCTGCCAAGAGGACTTGAAAGCGGGGCAGAATTGCAGGAAACCGATTTCAGGAGGTAGACTGGAATTGCATTGAAAGCATAGGAAAAGAGGCAGAACGTCCACAATGATGCACTTGGCCAAAAAGGGCGTATGCGTTTTTTCCTGAATATATTCAGGAAAAAACGCATACGCCCTTTTTGGCCAACCAAGCAAGCTTGCAAAGGAAATCTGCACTACAATGAAGTCTCACTTCCCCCCGGTCAAAAGGGCCATCTGAAAAAAGTGTAAAATCCAGAAAGACAGGACAGGCCATGGAGAACTGGGAGCCTTGTTATGCTGATGGGCGGGATGTAAATTGCCAACAGACACTCGGGAGAAGTGTATGGTGTTTCCTGAAACATCTAAAAAACAAAGCAACAGAGCCTAGGGCACTTCCACTTATGGTCCTATAGCTTAGGGAAATTAAAATCAAAAAGACACAGCCACCCCAAAGTTTGGGACGCCTCTGTTTACAAGAACCTCGTTTACAGTACAAGTTCAACATCGCAGAAAGTGAAAAATGGATAAAGAAGGTGTGGTATTTACTTACAAAGCAATATCACTCAGCAATGAAATCTATGTCATCAGGCCCTTAGCAGCACAATGAGTGGATTCAGGTATGATGATTCTAACTGAAATAAGTCACACAGAAAAAGAAACATCATAAGATATCAGTAATACACGGAATGTAAACTTGTCTACACAGGAACTGAATTCCAAAACAGAACAGGGTCTCAAATTTAGAAAACCAACTTATGCTTGCTTAAGGGGAAAGGTGAGTTGGGGTGCTGCATAAAACCAGAGATTGAAATGAGCACAGATAAAGTTCCTTAAGCCAAATATGGACTAGACAAGAGCTACTCCTTGCTCAACGAAATGGACTCAACACCCCATATTAAACGCCTAAGAATGTACCTGACTAGTAAGTATCTTAAAACCTATGGATTGCTATGTCTCCAAAAGAGAATCAAGCGTGTGTACAGGGGCATAAACGCAGCAGTGATAGGATTGGAGAGGTTCGGTGAGCAAATGAAGACCCTTTGAAGTCATATTGCATGGTACCCATTCCACGGGTCTCAACTCTCCAGATTTAAGGTATTCTTCCTTCAGCTAAAACATGCATGTGGAACCCAGAGTATGATCAACCATGTGAACGGGAGACGTGTTCAAATATGTCTCAGTTTTCCTCCCCTGGTACTCGGGTGCAACATTCCAGACGCTTTACTAACACTCTCCCCACTTGGAGAGTCAGCGCCTTTAACCTCCTGTTTGGCCCAGTTTGCAATTTCTGCGGAAGATGAACAGGAATAGGGAACACCAATGAGAGACTAGCTGGAGGTGTCTGGACGGGCAAATTTAACTCTCATTTCCCACCAGGAAGAGGAAATAACCAAAGGCTCAGCGTGCCGGGCCGGAACCAGATTAGGGCCTGAAGCCATCCTGCAGTGTTGCGGCCAGCTCAAAAGAAAGCGAGTTGAAGAAAGGAGCTCAGGGGCACTGTAATTCACAAACCTGCAGAGTTATAAATGACAGCTATCGTCCAAAAATATACTGAAGTAAGGCTGCCAAGAGGACTTGAAAGCGGGGCAGAATTGCAGGAAACCGATTTCAGGAGGTAGACTGGAATTGCATTGAAAGCATAGGAAAAGAGGCAGAACGTCCACAATGATGCACTTGGCCAAAAAGGGCGTATGCGTTTTTTCCTGAATATATTCAGGAAAAAACGCATACGCCCTTTTTGGCCAACCAAGCAAGCTTGCAAAGGAAATCTGCACTACAATGAAGTCTCACTTCCCCCCGGTCAAAAGGGCCATCTGAAAAAAGTGTAAAATCCAGAAAGGCAGGACAGGCCATGGAGAACTGGGAGCCTTGTTATGCTGATGGGCGGGATGTAAATTGCCAACAGACACTCGGGAGAAGTGTATGGTGTTTCCTGAAACATCTAAAAAACAAAGCAACAGAGCCTAGGGCACTTCCACTTATGGTCCTATAGCTTAGGGAAATTAAAATCAAAAAGACACAGCCACCCCAAAGTTTGGGACGCCTCTGTTTACAAGAACCTCGTTTACAGTACAAGTTCAACATCGCAGAAAGTGAAAAATGGATAAAGAAGGTGTGGTATTTACTTACAAAGCAATATCACTCAGCAATGAAATCTATGTCATCAGGCCCTTAGCAGCACAATGAGTGGATTCAGGTATGATGATTCTAACTGAAATAAGTCACACAGAAAAAGAAACATCATAAGATATCAGTAATACACGGAATGTAAACTTGTCTACACAGGAACTGAATTCCAAAACAGAACAGGGTCTCAAATTTAGAAAACCAACTTATGCTTGCTTAAGGGGAAAGGTGAGTTGGGGTGCTGCATAAAACCAGAGATTGAAATGAGCACAGATAAAGTTCCTTAAGCCAAATATGGACTAGACAAGAGCTACTCCTTGCTCAACGAAATGGACTCAACACCCCATATTAAACGCCTAAGAATGTACCTGACTAGTAAGTATCTTAAAACCTATGGATTGCTATGTCTCCAAAAGAGAATCAAGCGTGTGTACAGGGGCATAAACGCAGCAGTGATAGGATTGGAGAGGTTCGGTGAGCAAATGAAGACCCTTTGAAGTCATATTGCATGGTACCCATTCCACGGGTCTCAACTCTCCAGATTTAAGGTATTCTTCCTTCAGCTAAAACATGCATGTGGAACCCAGAGTATGATCAACCATGTGAACGGGAGACGTGTTCAAATATGTCTCAGTTTTCCTCCCCTGGTACTCGGGTGCAACATTCCAGACGCTTTACTAACACTCTCCCCACTTGGAGAGTCAGCGCCTTTAACCTCCTGTTTGGCCCAGTTTGCAATTTCTGCGGAAGATGAACAGGAATAGGGAACACCAATGAGAGACTAGCTGGAGGTGTCTGGACGGGCAAATTTAACTCTCATTTCCCACCAGGAAGAGGAAATAACCAAAGGCTCAGCGTGCCGGGCCGGAACCAGATTAGGGCCTGAAGCCATCCTGCGGTGTTGCGGCCAGGTCACAAGAAAGCGAGTTGAAGAAAGGAGCTCAGGGGCACTGTAATTCACAAACCTGCAGAGTTATAAATGACAGCTATCGTCCAAAAATATACTGAAGTAAGGCTGCCAAGAGGACTTGAAAGCGGGGCAGAATTGCAGGAAACCGATTTCAGGAGGTAGACTGGAATTGCATTGAAAGCATAGGAAAAGAGGCAGAACGTCCACAATGATGCACTTGGCCAAAAAGGGCGTATGCGTTTTTTCCTGAATATATTCAGGAAAAAACGCATACGCCCTTTTTGGCCAACCAAGCAAGCTTGCAAAGGAAATCTGCACTACAATGAAGTCTCACTTCCCCCCGGTCAAAAGGGCCATCTGAAAAAAGTGTAAAATCCAGAAAGGCAGGACAGGCCATGGAGAACTGGGAGCCTTGTTATGCTGATGGGCGGGATGTAAATTGCCAACAGACACTCGGGAGAAGTGTATGGTGTTTCCTGAAACATCTAAAAAACAAAGCAACAGAGCCTAGGGCACTTCCATTTATGGTCCTATAGCTTAGGGAAATTAAAATCAAAAAGACACAGCCACCCCAAAGTTTGGGACGCCTCTGTTTACAAGAACCTCATTTACCGTACAAGTTCAATATCACAGAAAGTGAAAAATGGATAAAGAACTTGTGGTACTTACGTACAATGCAGTATCACTCAGCAATGAAATCTATGTCATCAGGCCCTTAGCAGCACAATGAGTGGATTCAGGTATGATGATTCTAACTGAAATAAGTCACACAGAAAAAGAAACATCATAAGATATCAGTAATACACGGAATGTAAACTTGGCTACACAGGAACTGAATTCCAAAACAGAACAGGGTCTCAAATTTAGAAAACCAACTTATGCTTGCTTAAGGGGAAAGGTGAGTTGGGGTGCTGCATAAAACCAGAGATTGAAATGAGCACAGATAAAGTTCCTTAAGCCAAATATGGAATAGACAAGAGCTACTCCTTGCTCAACGAAATGGACTCAACACCCCATATTAAACGCCTAAGAATGTACCTGACTAGTAAGTATCTTAAAACCTATGGATTGCTATGTCTCCAAAAGAGAATCAAGCGTGTGTACAGGGGCATAAACGCAGCAGTGATAGGATTGGAGAGGTTCGGTGAGCAAATGAAGACCCTTTGAAGTCATATTGCATGGTACCCATTCCACGGGTCTCAACTCTCCAGATTTAAGGTATTCTTCCTTCAGCTAAAACATGCATGTGGAACCCAGAGTATGATCAACCATGTGAACGGGAGACGTGTTCAAATATGTCTCAGTTTTCCTCCCCTGGTACTCGGGTGCAACATTCCAGACGCTTTACTAACACTCTCCCCACTTGGAGAGTCAGCGCCTTTAACCTCCTGTTTGGCCCAGTTTGCAATTTCTGCGGAAGATGAACAGGAATAGGGAACACCAATGAGAGACTAGCTGGAGGTGTCTGGACGGGCAAATTTAACTCTCATTTCCCACCAGGAAGAGGAAATAACCAAAGGCTCAGCGTGCCGTGCCGGAACCAGATTAGGGCCTGAAGCCATCCTGCGGTGTTGCGGCCAGCTCAAAAGAAAGCGAGTTGAAGAAAGGAGCTCAGGGGCACTGTAATTCACAAACCTGCAGAGTTATAAATGACAGCTATCGTCCAAAAATATACTGAAGTAAGGCTGCCAAGAGGACTTGAAAGCGGGGCAGAATTGCAGGAAACCGATTTCAGGAGGTAGACTGGAATTGCATTGAAAGCATAGGAAAAGAGGCAGAACGTCCACAATGATGCACTTGGCCAAAAAGGGCGTATGCGTTTTTTCCTGAATATATTCAGGAAAAAACGCATACGCCCTTTTTGGCCAACCAAGCAAGCTTGCAAAGGAAATCTGCACTACAATGAAGTCTCACTTCCCCCCGGTCAAAAGGGCCATCTGAAAAAAGTGTAAAATCCAGAAAGGCAGGACAGGCCATGGAGAACTGGGAGCCTTGTTATGCTGATGGGCGGGATGTAAATTGCCAACAGACACTCGGGAGAAGTGTATGGTGTTTCCTGAAACATCTAAAAAACAAAGCAACAGAGCCTAGGGCACTTCCATTTATGGTCCTATAGCTTAGGGAAATTAAAATCAAAAAGACACAGCCACCCCAAAGTTTGGGACGCCTCTGTTTACAAGAACCTCATTTACCGTACAAGTTCAATATCACAGAAAGTGAAAAATGGATAAAGAACTTGTGGTACTTACGTACAATGCAGTATCACTCAGCAATGAAATCTATGTCATCAGGCCCTTAGCAGCACAATGAGTGGATTCAGGTATGATGATTCTAACTGAAATAAGTCACACAGAAAAAGAAACATCATAAGATATCAGTAATACACGGAATGTAAACTTGGCTACACAGGAACTGAATTCCAAAACAGAACAGGGTCTCAAATTTAGAAAACCAACTTATGCTTGCTTAAGGGGAAAGGTGAGTTGGGGTGCTGCATAAAACCAGAGATTGAAATGAGCACAGATAAAGTTCCTTAAGCCAAATATGGAATAGACAAGAGCTACTCCTTGCTCAACGAAATGGACTCAACACCGCATATTAAACGCCTAAGAATGTACCTGACTAGTAAGTATCTTAAAACCTATGGATTGCTATGTCTCCGAAAGAGAATCAAGCATGTGTACAGGTGCATAAACGCAGCAGTGATAGGATTGGAGAGGTTCGGTGAACAAATGAAGACCCTTTGAAGTCATATTGCATGGTACCCATTCCACGGGTCTCAACTCTCCAGGTTTAAGGTATTCTTCCTTCAGCTAAAACATGCATGTGGTACCCAGAGTATGATCAACGGTATGAACGGGAGACGTGTTCAAATATGTCTCAGTTTTCGTACCCTGCTACTCGGGTGCAACATTCCAGACGCTTTACTAACACTCTCCTCACTTGGAAAGTCAGCGCCTTTAACCTCCTGTTTGGCCCAGTTTGCAATTTCTGCGGAAGATGAACAGGAATAGGGAGAACCAATGAGAGACTAGCTGGAGGTGTCTGGACGGGCAAATTTAACTCTCATTTCCCACCAGGAAGAGGAAATAACCAGAGGCTCAGCGTGCCGTGCCGGAAACAGATTAGGGCCTGAAGCCATCCTGCGGTGTTGCGGCCAGGTCACAAGAAAGCGAGTTGAAGAAAGGAGCTCAGGGGCACTGTAATTCACAAACCTGCAGAGTTATAAATGACAGCTATCGTCCAAAAATATACTGAAGTAAGGCTGCCAAGAGGACTTGAAAGCGGGGCAGAATTGCAGGAAACCGATTTCAGGAGGTAGACTGGAATTGCATTGAAAGCATAGGAAAAGAGGCAGAACGTCCACAATGATGCACTTGGCCAAAAAGGGCGTATGCATTTTTTCCTGAATATATTCAGGAAAAAACGCATACGCCCTTTTTGGCCAACCAAGCAAGCTTGCAAAGGAAATCTGCACTACAATGAAGTCTCACTTCCCCCCGGTCAAAAGGGCCATCTGAAAAAAGTGTAAAATCCAGAAAGGCAGGACAGGCCATGGAGAACTGGGAGCCTTGTTATGCTGATGGGCGGGATGTAAATTGCCAACAGACACTGGGGAGAAGTGTATGGTGTTTCCTGAAACATCTAAAAAACAAAGCAAGAGAGCCTAGGGCACTTCCACTTATGGTCCTATAGCTTAGGGAAATTAAAATCAAAAAGACACAGCCACCCCAAAGTTTGGGACGCCTCTGTTTACAAGAACCTCGTTTACCGTACAAGTTCAATATCACAGAAAGTGAAAAATGGATAAAGAACTTGTGGTATTTACTTACAAAGCAATATCACTCAGCAATGAAATCTATGTCATCAGGCCCGTAGCAGCATAATGAGTGGATTCAGGTACGATGATTCTCACTGAAATAAGTCACACAGAAAAAGAAACATCATAAGATATCACTAATACACGGAATGTAAACTTGGCTACACAGGAACTGAATTCCAAAACAGAACAGGGTCTCAAATTTAGAAAACCAACTTATGCTTGCTTAAGGGGAAAGGTGAGTTGGGGTGCTGCATGAAACCAGAGATTGAAATGAGCACAGATAAAGTTCCTTAAGCCAAATATGGACTAGACAAGAGCTACTCCTTGCTCAACGAAATGGACTCAACACCCCATATTAAACGCCTAAGAATGTACCTGACTAGTAAGTATCTTAAAACCTATGGATTGCTATGTCTCCAAAAGAGAATCAAGCGTGTGTACAGGGGCATAAACGCAGCAGTGATAGGATTGGAGAGGTTCGGTGAGCAAATGAAGACCCTTTGAAGTCATATTGCATGGTACCCATTCCACGGGTTTCAACTACCCAGGTTTAAGGTATTCTTCCTTCAGCTAAAACATGCATGTGGAACCTAGAGTATGATCAACCATGTGACCGGGAGACGTGTTCAAATATGTCTCAGTTTTCGTACCCTGGTACTCGGGTGCAACATTCCAGACGCTTTACTAACACTCTCCCCACTTGGAGAGTCAGCGCCTTTAACTTCCTGTTTGGCCCAGTTTGCAATTTCTGCGGAAGATGAACAGGAATAGCGAGAACCAATGAGAGACTAGCTGGAGGTGTCTGGACGGGCAAATTTAACTCTCATTTCCCACCAGGAAGAGGAATTAACCAAAGGCTCAGCGTGCCGTGCCGGAAACAGGTTAGGGCCTGAAGCCATCCTGCGGTGTTGCGGCCAGGTCACAAGAAAGCGAGTTGAAGAAAGGAGCTCAGGGGCACTGTAATTCACAAACCTGCAGAGTTATAAATGACAGCTATCGTCCAAAAATATACTGAAGTAAGGCTGCCAAGAGGACTTGAAAGCGGGGCAGAATTGCAGGAAACCGATTTCAGGAGGTAGACTGGAATTGCATTGAAAGCATAGGAAAAGAGGCAGAACGTCCACAATGATGCACTTGGCCAAAAAGGGCGTATGCGTTTTTTCCTGAATATATTCAGGAAAAAACGCATACGCCCTTTTTGGCCAACCAAGCAAGCTTGCAAAGGAAATCTGCACTACAATGAAGTCTCACTTCCCCCCGGTCAAAAGGGCCATCTGAAAAAAGTGTAAAATCCAGAAAGACAGGACAGGCCATGGAGAACTGGGAGCCTTGTTATGCTGATGGGCGGGATGTAAATTGCCAACAGACACTCGGGAGAAGTGTATGGTGTTTCCTGAAACATCTAAAAAACAAAGCAACAGAGCCTAGGGCACTTCCACTTATGGTCCTATAGCTTAGGGAAATTAAAATCAAAAAGACACAGCCACCCCAAAGTTTGGGACGCCTCTGTTTACAAGAACCTCATTTACCGTACAAGTTCAATATCACAGAAAGTGAAAAATGGATAAAGAACTTGTGATACTTACGTACAATGCAGTATCACTCAGCAATGAAATCTATGTCATCAGGCCCGTAGCAGCATAATGAGTGGATTCAGGTACGATGATTCTCACTGAAATAAGTCACACAGAAAAAGAAACATCATAAGATATCAGTAATACACGGAATGTAAACTTGGCTACACAGGAACTGAATTCCAAAACAGAACAGGGTCTCAAATTTAGAAAACCAACTTATGCTTGCTTAAGGGGAAAGGTGAGTTGGGGTGCTGCATAAAACCAGAGATTGAAATGAGCACAGATAAAGTTCCTTAAGCCAAATATGGACTAGACAAGAGCTACTCCTTGCTCAACGAAATGGACTCAACACCACATATTAAACGCCTAAGAATGTACCTGACTAGTAAGTATCTTAAAACCTATGGATTGCTATGTCTCCAAAAGAGAATCAAGCGTGTGTACAGGGGCATAAACGCAGCAGTGATAGGATTGGAGAGGTTCGGTGAGCAAATGAAGACCCTTTGAAGTCATATTGCATGGTACCCATTCCACGGGTCTCAACTCTCCAGGTTTAAGGTATTCTTCCTTCAGCTAAAACATGCATGTGGAACCCAGAGTATGATCAACCATGTGAACGGGAGACGTGTTCAAATATGTCTCAGTTTTCCTCCCCTGGTACTCGGGTGCAACATTCCAGACGCTTTACTAACACTCTCCCCACTTGGAGAGTCAGCGCCTTTAACCTCCTGTTTGGCCCAGTTTGCAATTTCTGCGGAAGATGAACAGGAATAGGGAACACCAATGAGAGACTAGCTGGAGGTGTCTGGACGGGCAAATTTAACTCTCATTTCCCACCAGGAAGAGGAAATAACCAAAGGCTCAGCGTGCCGTGCCGGAACCAGATTAGGGCCTGAAGCCATCCTGCGGTGTTGCGGCCAGCTCAAAAGAAAGCGAGTTGAAGAAAGGAGCTCAGGGGCACTGTAATTCACAAACCTGCAGAGTTATAAATGACAGCTATCGTCCAAAAATATACTGAAGTAAGGCTGCCAAGAGGACTTGAAAGCGGGGCAGAATTGCAGGAAACCGATTTCAGGAGGTAGACTGGAATTGCTTTGAAAGCATAGGAAAAGAGGCAGAACGTCCACAATGATGCACTTGGCCAAAAAGGGCGTATGCGTTTTTTCCTGAATATATTCAGGAAAAAACGCATACGCCCTTTTTGGCCAACCAAGCAAGCTTGCAAAGGAAATCTGCACTACAATGAAGTCTCACTTCCCCCCGGTCAAAAGGGCCATCTGAAAAAAGTGTAAAATCCAGAAAGGCAGGACAGGCCATGGAGAACTGGGAGCCTTGTTATGCTGATGGGCGGGATGTAAATTGCCAACAGACACTCGGGAGAAGTGTATGGTGTTTCCTGAAACATCTAAAAAACAAAGCAAGAGAGCCTAGGGCACTTCCACTTATGGTCCTATAGCTTAGGGAAATTAAAATCAAAAAGACACAGCCACCCCAAAGTTTGGGACGCCTCTGTTTACAAGAACCTCGTTTACCGTACAAGTTCAATATCACAGAAAGTGAAAAATGGATAAAGAACTTGTGGTACTTACGTACAATGCAGTATCACTCAGCAATGAAATCTATGTCATCAGGCCCGTAGCAGCATAATGAGTGGATTCAGGTACGATGATTCTCACTGAAATAAGTCACACAGAAAAAGAAACATCATAAGATATCACTAATACACGGAATGTAAACTTGGCTACACAGGAACTGAATTACAGAACAGAACAGGGTCTCAAATTTAGAAAACCAACTTATGCTTGCTTAAGGGGAAAGGTGAGTTGGGGTGCTGCATAAAACCAGAGATTGAAATGAGCACAGATAAAGTTCCTTAAGCCAAATATGGAATAGACAAGAGCTACTCCTTGCTCAACGAAATGGACTCAACACCGCATATTAAACGCCTAAGAATGTACCTGACTAGTAAGTATCTTAAAACCTATGGATTGCTATGTCTCCGAAAGAGAATCAAGCATGTGTACAGGCGCATAAACGCAGCAGTGATAGGATTGGAGAGGTTCGGTGAACAAATGAAGACCCTTTGAAGTCATATTGCATGGTACCCATTCCACGGGTCTCAACTCTCCAGGTTTAAGGTATTCTTCCTTCAGCTAAAACATGCATGTGGAATCCAGAGTATGATCAACCGTGTGAACGGGAGATGTGTTCAAATATATCTCAGTTTTCGTACCCTGGTACTCGGGTGCAACATTCCAGACGCTTTACTAACACTCTCCCCCTTGGAGAGTCAGCGCCTTTAACCTCCTGTTTGACCCAGTTTGCAATTTCTGCGGAAGTTGAACAGGAATAGGGAACACCAATGAGAGACTAGCTGGAGGTGTCTGGACGGGCAAATTTAACTCTCATTTCCCACCAGGAAGAGGAAATAACCAAAGGCTCAGCGTGCCGTGCCGGAACCAGATTAGGGCCTGAAGCCATCCTGCGGTGTTGCGGCCAGGTCACAAGAAAGCGAGTTGAAGAAAGGAGCTCAGGGGCACTGTAATTCACAAACCTGCAGAGTTATAAATGACAGCTATCGTCCAAAAATATACTGAAGTAAGGCTGCCAAGAGGACTCGAAAGCGGGGCAGAATTGCAGGAAACCGATTTCAGGAGGTAGACTGGAATTGCATTGAAAGCATAGGAAAAGAGGCAGAACGTCCACAATGATGCACTTGGCCAAAAACGGCGTATGTGTTTTTTCCTGAATATATTCAGGAAAAAACGCATACGCCCTTTTTGGCCAACCAAGCAAGCTTGCAAAGGAAATCTGCACTACAATGAAGTCTCACTTCCCCCCGGTCAAAAGGGCCATCTGAAAAAAGTGTAAAATCCAGAAAGGCAGGACAGGCCATGGAGAACTGGGAGCCTTGTTATGCTGATGGGCGGGATGTAAATTGCCAACAGACACTCGGGAGAAGTGTATGGTGTTTCCTGAAACATCTAAAAAACAAAGCAACAGAGCCTAGGGCACTTCCACTTATGGTCCTATAGCTTAGGGAAATTAAAATCAAAAAGACACAGCCACCCCAAAGTTTGGGACGCCTCTGTTTACAAGAACCTCGTTTACCGTACAAGTTCAATATCACAGAAAGTGAAAAATGGATAAAGAACTTGTGGTACTTACGTACAATGCAGTATCACTCAGCAATGAAATCTATGTCATCAGGCCCGTAGCAGCATAATGAGTGGATTCAGGTACGATGATTCTCACTGAAATAAGTCACACAAAAAAAGAAACATCATAAGATATCACTAATACACGGAATGTAAACTTGGCTACACAGGAACTGAATTCCAAAACAGAACAGGGTCTCAAATTTAGAAAACCAACTTATGCTTGCTTAAGGGGAAAGGTGAGTTGGGGTGCTGCATAAAACCAGAGATTGAAATGAGCACAGATAAAGTTCCTTAAGCCAAATATGGACTAGACAAGAGCTACTCCTTGCTCAACGAAATGGACTCAACACCCCATATTAAACGCCTAAGAATGTACCTGACTAGTAAGTATATTAAAACCTATGGATTGCTATGTCTCCAAAAGAGAATCAAGCGTGTGTACAGGGGCATAAACGCAGCAGTGATAGGATTGGAGAGGTTCGGTGAGCAAATGAAGACCCTTTGAAGTCATATTGCATGGTACCCATTCCACGGGTCTCAACTCTCCAGGTTTAAGGTATTCTTCCTTCAGCTAAAACATGCATGTGGAACCCAGAGTATGATCAACCATGTGAACGGGAGACGTGTTCAAATATGTCTCAGTTTTCCTCCCCTGGTACTCGGGTGCAACATTCCAGACGCTTTACTAACACTCTCCCCACTTGGAGAGTCAGCGCCTTTAACCTCCTGTTTGGCCCAGTTTGCAATTTCTGCGGAAGATGAACAGGAATAGGGAACACCAATGAGAGACTAGCTGGAGGTGTCTGGACGGGCAAATTTAACTCTCATTTCCCACCAGGAAGAGGAAATAACCAAAGGCTCAGCGTGCCTTGCCGGAACCAGATTAGGGCCTGAAGCCATCCTGCGGTGTTGCGGCCAGCTCAAAAGAAAGCGAGTTGAAGAAAGGAGCTCAGGGGCACTGTAATTCACAAACCTGCAGAGTTATAAATGACAGCTATCGTCCAAAAATATACTGAAGTAAGGCTGCCAAGAGGACTTGAAAGCGGGGCAGAATTGCAGGAAACCGATTTCAGGAGGTAGACTGGAATTGCTTTGAAAGCATAGGAAAAGAGGCAGAACGTCCACAATGATGCACTTGGCCAAAAAGGGCGTATGCGTTTTTTCCTGAATATATTCAGGAAAAAACGCATACGCCCTTTTTGGCCAACCAAGCAAGCTTGCAAAGGAAATCTGCACTACAATGAAGTCTCACTTCCCCCCGGTCAAAAGGGCCATCTGAAAAAAGTGTAAAATCCAGAAAGGCAGGACAGGCCATGGAGAACTGGGAGCCTTGTTATGCTGATGGGCGGGATGTAAATTGCCAACAGACACTCGGGAGAAGTGTATGGTGTTTCCTGAAACATCTAAAAAACAAAGCAACAGAGCCTAGGGCACTTCCACTTATGGTCCTATAGCTTAGGGAAATTAAAATCAAAAAGACACAGCCACCCCAAAGTTTGGGACGCCTCTGTTTACAAGAACCTCGTTTACCGTACAAGTTCAATATCACAGAAAGTGAAAAATGGATAAAGAACTTGTGGTACTTACGTACAATGCAGTATCACTCAGCAATGAAATCTATGTCATCAGGCCCGTAGCAGCATAATGAGTGGATTCAGGTACGATGATTCTCACTGAAATAAGTCACACAGAAAAAGAAACATCATAAGATATCACTAATACACGGAATGTAAACTTGGCTACACAGGAACTGAATTCCAAAACAGAACAGGGTCTCAAATTTAGAAAACCAACTTATGCTTGCTTAAGGGGAAAGGTGAGTTGGGGTGCTGCATAAAACCAGAGATTGAAATGAGCACAGATAAAGTTCCTTAAGCCAAATATGGACTAGACAAGAGCTGCTCCTTGCTCAACGAAATGGACTCAACACCCCATATTAAACGCCTAAGAATGTACCTGACTAGTAAGTATCTTAAAACCTATGGATTGCTATGTCTCCGAAAGAGAATCAAGCATGTGTACAGGGGCATAAACGCAGCAGTGATAGGATTGGAGAGGTTCGGTGAGCAAATGAAGACCCTTTGAAGTCATATTGCGTGGTACCCATTCCACGGGTCTCAACTCTCCAGGTTTAAGGTATTCTTCCTTCAGCTAAAACATGCATGTGGAACCCAGAGTATGATCAACCATGTGAACGGGAGACGTTTTCAAATATGTCTCAGTTTATCTCCCCTGGTACTCGGGTGCTACATTCCAGACGCTTTACTAACACTCTCCCCACTTGGAGAGTCAGCGCCTTTAACCTCCTGTTTGGCCCAGTTTGCAAATTCTGCGGAAGATGAACAGGAATAGGGAACACCAATGAGAGACTAGCTGGAGGTGTCTGGACGGGCAAATTTAACTCTCATTTCCCACCAGGAAGAGGAAATAACCAAAGGCTCAGCGTGCCGGGCCGGAACCAGATTAGGGCCTGAAGCCATCCTGCGGTGTTGCGGCCAGCTCAAAAGAAAGCGAGTTGAAGAAAGGAGCTCAGGGGCACTGTAATTCACAAACCTGCAGAGTTATAAATGACAGCTATCGTCCAAAAATATACTGAAGTAAGGCTGCCAAGAGGACTTGAAAGCGGGGCAGAATTGCAGGAAACCGATTTCAGGAGGTAGACTGGAATTGCATTGAAAGCATAGGAAAAGAGGCAGAACGTCCACAATGATGCACTTGGCCAAAAAGGGCGTATGCGTTTTTTCCTGAATATATTCAGGAAAAAACGCATACGCCCTTTTTGGCCAACCAAGCAAGCTTGCAAAGGAAATCTGCACTACAATGAAGTCTCACTTCGCCCTGGTCAAAAGGGCCATCTGAAAAAAGTGTAAAATCCAGAAAGGCAGGACAGGCCATGGATAACTGGGAGCCTTGTTATGCTGATGGGCGGGATGTAAATTGCCAACAGACACTCGGGAGAAGTGTATGGTGTTTCCTGAAACATCTAAAAAACAAAGCAACAGAGCCTAGGGCACTTCCACTTATGGTCCTATAGCTTAGAGAAATTAAAATCAAAAAGACACAGCCACCCCAAAGTTTGGGACGCCTCTGTTTACAAGAACCTCGTTTACAGTACAAGTTCAACATCGCAGAAAGTGAAAAATGGATAAAGAACATGTGGTATTTACTGACAAAGCAATATCACTCAGCAATGAAATCTATGTCATCAGGCCCTTAGCAGCACAATGAGTGGATTCAGGTATGATGATTCTAACTGAAATAAGTCACTCAGAAAAAGAAACATCATAAGATATCAGTAATACATGGAATGTAAACTTGGCTACACAGGAACTGAATTACAGAACAGAACAGGGTCTCAAATTTAGAAAACCAACTTATGCTTGCTTAAGGGGAAAGGTGAGTTGGGGTGCTGCATAAAACCAGAGATTGAAATGAGCACAGATAAAGTTCCTTAAGCCAAATATGGAATAGACAAGAGCTACTCCTTGCTCAACGAAATGGACTCAACACCGCATATTAAACGCCTAAGAATGTACCTGACTAGTAAGTATCTTAAAACCTATGGATTGCTATGTCTCCGAAAGAGAATCAAGCATGTGTACAGGCGCATAAACGCAGCAGTGATAGGATTGGAGAGGTTCGGTGAACAAATGAAGACCCTTTGAAGTCATATTGCATGGTACCCATTCCACGGGTCTCAACTCTCCAGGTTTAAGGTATTCTTCCTTCAGCTAAAACATGCATGTGGAATCCAGAGTATGATCAACCGTGTGAACGGGAGGTGTGTTCAAATATGTCTCAGTTTTCGTACCCTGGTACAGGGGTGCAACATTCCAGACGCTTTACTAACACTCTCCCCCTTGGAGAGTCAGCGCCTTTAACCTCCTGTTTGGCCCAGTTTGCAATTTCTGCGGAAGTTGAACAGGAATAGGGAACACCAATGAGAGACTAGCTGGAGGTGTCTGGACGGGCAAATTTAACTCTCATTTCCCACCAGGAAGAGGAAATAACCAAAGGCTCAGCGTGCCGTGCCGGAACAAGATTAGGGCCTGAAGCCATCCTGCGGTGTTGCGGCCAGGTCACAAGAAAGCGAGTTGAAGAAAGGAGCTCAGGGGCACTGTAATTCACAAACCTGCAGAGTTATAAATGACAGCTATCGTCCAAAAATATACTGAAGTAAGGCTGCCAAGAGGACTCGAAAGCGGGGCAGAATTGCAGGAAACCGATTTCAGGAGGTAGACTGGAATTGCATTGAAAGCATAGGAAAAGAGGCAGAACGTCCACAATGATGCACTTGGCCAAAAACGGCGTATGCGTTTTTTCCTGAATATATTCAGGAAAAAACGCATACGCCCTTTTTGGCCAACCAAGCAAGCTTGCAAAGGAAATCTGCACTACAATGAAGTCTCACTTCCCCCCGGTCAAAAGGGCCATCTGAAAAAAGTGTAAAATCCAGAAAGGCAGGACAGGCCATGGAGAACTGGGAGCCTTGTTATGCTGATGGGCGGGATGTAAATTGCCAACAGACACTCGGGAGAAGTGTATGGTGTTTCCTGAAACATCTAAAAAACAAAGCAACAGAGCCTAGGGCACTTCCACTTATGGTCCTATAGCTTAGGGAAATTAAAATCAAAAAGACACAGCCACCCCAAAGTTTGGGACGCCTCTGTTTACAAGAACCTCGTTTACCGTACAAGTTCAATATCACAGAAAGTGAAAAATGGATAAAGAACTTGTGGTACTTACGTACAATGCAGTATCACTCAGCAATGAAATCTATGTCATCAGGCCCGTAGCAGCATAATGAGTGGATTCAGGTACGATGATTCTCACTGAAATAAGTCACACAGAAAAAGAAACATCATAAGATATCACTAATACACGGAATGTAAACTTGGCTACACAGGAACTGAATTCCAAAACAGAACAGGGTCTCAAATTTAGAAAACCAACTTATGCTTGCTTAAGGGGAAAGGTGAGTTGGGGTGCTGCATAAAACCAGAGATTGAAATGAGCACAGATAAAGTTCCTTAAGCCAAATATGGACTAGACAAGAGCTACTCCTTGCTCAACGAAATGGACTCAACACCCCATATTAAACGCCTAAGAATGTACCTGACTAGTAAGTATCTTAAAACCTATGGATTGCTATGTCTCCAAAAGAGAATCAAGCGTGTGTACAGGGGCATAAACGCAGCAGTGATAGGATTGGAGAGGTTCGGTGAGCAAATGAAGACCCTTTGAAGTCATATTGCATGGTACCCATTCCACGGGTCTCAACTCTCCAGGTTTAAGGTATTCTTCCTTCAGCTAAAACATGCATGTGGAACCCAGAGTATGATCAACCATGTGAACGGGAGACGTGTTCAAATATGTCTCAGTTTTCCTCCCCTGGTACTCGGGTGCAACATTCCAGACGCTTTACTAACACTCTCCCCACTTGGAGAGTCAGCGCCTTTAACCTCCTGTTTGGCCCAGTTTGCAATTTCTGCGGAAGATGAACAGGAATAGGGAACACCAATGAGAGACTAGCTGGAGGTGTCTGGACGGGCAAATTTAACTCTCATTTCCCACCAGGAAGAGGAAATAACCAAAGGCTCAGCGTGCCGGGCCGGAACCAGATTAGGGCCTGAAGCCATCCTGCGGTGTTGCGGCCAGCTCAAAAGAAAGCGAGTTGAAGAAAGGAGCTCAGGGGCACTGTAATTCACAAACCTGCAGAGTTATAAATGACAGCTATCGTCCAAAAATATACTGAAGTAAGGCTGCCAAGAGGACTTGAAAGCGGGGCAGAATTGCAGGAAACCGATTTCAGGAGGTAGACTGGAATTGCATTGAAAGCATAGGAAAAGAGGCAGAACGTCCACAATGATGCACTTGGCCAAAAAGGGCGTATGCGTTTTTTCCTGAATATATTCAGGAAAAAACGCATACGCCCTTTTTGGCCAACCAAGCAAGCTTGCAAAGGAAATCTGCACTACAATGAAGTCTCACTTCCCCCCGGTCAAAAGGGCCATCTGAAAAAAGTGTAAAATCCAGAAAGGCAGGACAGGCCATGGAGAACTGGGAGCCTTGTTATGCTGATGGGCGGGATGTAATTTGCCAACAGACACTCGGGAGAAGTGTATGGTGTTTCCTGAAACATCTAAAAAACAAAGCAACAGAGCCTAGGGCACTTCCACTTATGGTCCTATAGATTAGGGAAATTAAAATCAAAAAGACACAGCCACCCCAAAGTTTGGGACGCCTCTGTTTACAAGAACCTCGTTTACCGTACAAGTTCAATATCACAGAAAGTGAAAAATGGATAAAGAACTTGTGGTACTTACGTACAATGCAGTATCACTCAGCAATGAAATCTATGTCATCAGGCCCGTAGCAGCATAATGAGTGGATTCAGGTACGATGATTCTCACTGAAATAAGTCACACAGAAAAAGAAACATCATAAGATATCACTAATACACGGAATGTAAACTTGGCTACACAGGAACTGAATTCCAAAACAGAACAGGGTCTCAAATTTAGAAAACCAACTTATGCTTGCTTAAGGGGAAAGGTGAGTTGGGGTGCTGCATAAAACCAGAGATTGAAATGAGCACAGATAAAGTTCCTTAAGCCAAATATGGACTAGACAAGAGCTACTCCTTGCTCAACGAAATGGACTCAACACCCCATATTAAACGCCTAAGAATGTACCTGACTAGTAAGTATCTTAAAACCTATGGATTGCTATGTCTCCAAAAGAGAATCAAGCGTGTGTACAGGGGCATAAACGCAGCAGTGATAGGATTGGAGAGGTTCGGTGAGCAAATGAAGACCCTTTGAAGTCATATTGCATGGTACCCATTCCACGGGTCTCAACTCTCCAGGTTTAAGGTATTCTTCCTTCAGCTAAAACATGCATGTGGAACCCAGAGTATGATCAACCATGTGAACGGGAGACGTGTTCAAATATGTCTCAGTTTTCCTCCCCTGGTACTCGGGTGCAGCATTCCAGACGCTTTACTAACACTCTCCCCACTTGGAGAGTCAGTGCCTTTAACCTCCTGTTTGGCCCAGTTTGCAATTTCTGCGGAAGATGAACAGGAATAGGGAACACCAATGAGAGACTAGCTGGAGGTGTCTGGACGGGCAAATTTAACTCTCATTTCCCACCAGGAAGAGGAAATAACCAAAGGCTCAGCGTGCCGTGCCGGAACCAGATTAGGGCCTGAAGCCATCCTGCGGTGTTGCGGCCAGCTCAAAAGAAAGCGAGTTGAAGAAAGGAGCTCAGGGGCACTGTAATTCACAAACCTGCAGAGTTATAAATGACAGCTATCGTCCAAAAATATACTGAAGTAAGGCTGCCAAGAGGACTCGAAAGCGGGGCAGAATTGCAGGAAACCGATTTCAGGAGGTAGACTGGAATTGCATTGAAAGCATAGGAAAAGAGGCAGAACGTTCACAATGATGCACTTGGCCAAAAAGGGCGTATGCGTTTTTTCGTGAATATATTCAGGAAAAAACGCATACGCCCTTTTTGGCCAACCAAGCAAGCTTGCAAAGGAAATCTGCACTACAATGAAGTCTCACTTCCCCCCGGTCAAAAGGGCCATCTGAAAAAAGTGTAAAATCCAGAAAGGCAGGACAGGCCATGGAGAACTGGGAGTCTTGTTATGCTGATGGGCGGGATGTAAATTGCCAACAGACACTCGGGAGAAGTGTATGGTGTTTCCTGAAACATCTAAAAAACAAAGCAACAGAGCCTAGGGCACTTCCACTTATGGTCCTATAGCTTAGGGAAATTAAAATCAAAAAGACACAGCCACCCCAAAGTTTGGGACGCCTCTGTTTACAAGAACCTCGTTTACCGTACAAGTTCAATATCACAGAAAGTGAAAAATGGATAAAGAACTTGTGGTACTTACGTACAATGCAGTATCACTCAGCAATAAAATCTATGTCATCAGGCCCGTAGCAGCATAATGAGTGGATTCAGGTACGATGATTCTCACTGAAATAAGTCACACAGAAAAAGAAACATCATAAGATATCACTAATACACGGAATGTAAACTTGGCTACACAGGAACTGAATACCAAAACAGAACAGGGTCTCAAATTTAGAAAACCAACTTATGCTTGCTTAAGGGGAAAGGTGAGTTGGGGTGTTGCATAAAACCAGAGATTGAAATGAGCACAGATAAAGTTCCTTAAGCCAAATATGGAATAGACAAGAGCTACTCCTTGCTCAACGAAATGGACTCAACACCCCATATTAAACGCCTAAGAATGTACCTGACTTGTAAGTATCTTAAAACCTATGGATTGCTAAGTCTCCAAAAGAGAATCAAGCGTGTGTACAGGGGCATAAACGCAGCAGTGATAGGATTGGAGAGGTTCGGTGAGCAAATGAAGACCCTTTGAAGTCATATTGCATGGTACCCATTCCACGGGTCTCAACTCTCCAGGTTTAAGGTATTCTTCCTTCAGCTAAAACATGCATGTGGAACCCCGAGTATGATCAACCATGTGAACGGGAGATGTGTTCAAATATGTCTCAGTTTTCCTCCCCTGGTACTCGGGTGCAACATTCCAGATGCTTTACTAACACTCTCCCCACTTGGAGAGTCAGCGCCTTTAACCTCCTGTTTGGTCCAGTTTGCAATTTCTGCGGAAGATGAACAGGAATAGGGAACACCAATGAGAGACTAGCTGGAGGTGTCTGGACGGGCAAATTTAACTCTCATTTCCCACCAGGAAGAGGAAATAACCAAAGGCTCAGCGTGCCGGGCCGGAACCAGATTAGGGCCTGAAGCCATCCTGCGGTGTTGCGGCCAGCTCAAAAGAAAGCGAGTTGAAGAAAGGAGCTCAGGGGCACTGTAATTCACAAACCTGCAGAGTTATAAATGACAGCTATCGTCCAAAAATATACTGAAGTAAGGCTGCCAAGAGGACTTGAAAGCGGGGCAGAATTGCAGGAAACCGATTTCAGGAGGTAGACTGGAATTGCTTTGAAAGCATAGGAAAAGAGGCAGAACGTCCACAATGATGCACTTGGCCAAAAAGCGCGTATGCGTTTTTTCCTGAATATATTCAGGAAAAAACGCATACGCCCTTTTTGGCCAACCAAGCAAGCTTGCAAAGGAAATCTGCACTACAATGAAGTCTCACTTCCCCCCGGTCAAAAGGGCCATCTGAAAAAAGTGTAAAATCCAGAAAGGCAGGACAGGCCATGGAGAACTGGGAGCCTTGTTATGCTGATGGGCCGGATGTAAATTGCCAACAGACACTCGGGAGAAGTGTATGGTGTTTCCTGAAACATCTAAAAAACAAAGCAACAGAGCCTAGGGCACTTCCACTTATGGTCCTATAGCTTAGGGAAATTAAAATCAAAAAGACACAGCCACCCCAAAGTTTGGGACGCCTCTGTTTACAAGAACCTCGTTTACCGTACAAGTTCAATATCACAGAAAGTGAAAAATGGATAAAGAACTTGTGGTACTTACGTACAATGCAGTATCACTCAGCAATGAAATCTATGTCATCAGGCCCGTAGCAGCATAATGAGTGGATTCAGGTACGATGATTCTCACTGAAATAAGTCACACAGAAAAAGAAACATCATAAGATATCACTAATACACGGAATGTAAACTTGGCTACACAGGAACTGAATTCCAAAACAGAACAGGGTCTCAAATTTAGAAAACCAACTTATGCTTGCTTAAGGGGAAAGGTGAGTTGGGGTGCTGCATAAAACCAGAGATTGAAATGAGCACAGATAAAGTTCCTTAAGCCAAATATGGACTAGACAAGAGCTACTCCTTGCTCAACGAAATGGACTCAACACCCCATATTAAACGCCTAAGAATGTACCTGACTAGTAAGTATATTAAAACCTATGGATTGCTATGTCTCCAAAAGAGAATCAAGCGTGTGTACAGGGGCATAAACGCAGCAGTGATAGGATTGGAGAGGTTCGGTGAGCAAATGAAGACCCTTTGAAGTCATATTGCATGGTACCCATTCCACGGGTCTCAACTCTCCAGGTTTAAGGTATTCTTCCTTCAGCTAAAACATGCATGTGGAACCCAGAGTATGATCAACCATGTGAACGGGAGACGTGTTCAAATATGTCTCAGTTTTCCTCCCCTGGTACTCGGGTGCAGCATTCCAGACGCTTTACTAACACTCTCCCCACTTGGAGAGTCAGTGCCTTTAACCTCCTGTTTGGCCCAGTTTGCAATTTCTGCGGAAGATGAACAGGAATAGGGAACACCAATGAGAGACTAGCTGGAGGTGTCTGGACGGGCAAATTTAACTCTCATTTCCCACCAGGAAGAGGAAATAACCAAATGCTCAGCGTGCCAGGCCGGAACCAGATTAGGGCCTGAAGCCATCCTGCGGTGTTGCGGCCAGCTCAAAAGAAAGCGAGTTGAAGAAAGGAGCTCAGGGGCACTGTAATTCACAAACCTGCAGAGTTATAAATGACAGCTATCGTCCAAAAATATACTGAAGTAAGGCTGCCAAGAGGACTCGAAAGCGGGGCAGAATTGCAGGAAACCGATTTCAGGAGGTAGACTGGAATTGCATTGAAAGCATAGGAAAAGAGGCAGAACGTTCACAATGATGCACTTGGCCAAAAAGGGCGTATGCGTTTTTTCCTGAATATATTCAGGAAAAAACGCATACGCACTTTTTGGCCAACCAAGCAAGCTTGCAAAGGAAATCTGCACTACAATGAAGTCTCACTTCCCCCCGGTCAAAAGGGCCATCTGAAAAAAGTGTAAAATCCAGAAAGGCAGGACAGGCCATGGAGAACTGGGAGTCTTGTTATGCTGATGGGCGGGATGTAAATTGCCAACAGACACTCGGGAGAAGTGTATGGTGTTTCCTGAAACATCTAAAAAACAAAGCAACAGAGCCTAGGGCACTTCCACTTATGGTCCTATAGCTTAGGGAAATTAAAATCAAAAAGACACAGCCACCCCAAAGTTTGGGACGCCTCTGTTTACAAGAACCTCGTTTACCGTACAAGTTCAATATCACAGAAAGTGAAAAATGGATAAAGAACTTGTGGTACTTACGTACAATGCAGTATCACTCAGCAATAAAATCTATGTCATCAGGCCCGTAGCAGCATAATGAGTGGATTCAGGTACGATGATTCTCACTGAAATAAGTCACACAGAAAAAGAAACATCATAAGATATCACTAATACACGGAATGTAAACTTGGCTACACAGGAACTGAATACCAAAACAGAACAGGGTCTCAAATTTAGAAAACCAACTTATGCTTGCTTAAGGGGAAAGGTGAGTTGGGGTGTTGCATAAAACCAGAGATTGAAATGAGCACAGATAAAGTTCCTTAAGCCAAATATGGAATAGACAAGAGCTACTCCTTGCTCAACGAAATGGACTCAACACCCCATATTAAACGCCTAAGAATGTACCTGACTTGTAAGTATCTTAAAACCTATGGATTGCTAAGTCTCCAAAAGAGAATCAAGCGTGTGTACAGGGGCATAAACGGAGCAGTGATAGGATTGGAGAGGTTCGGTGAGCAAATGAAGACCCTTTGAAGTCATATTGCATGGTACCCATTCCACGGGTCTCAACTCTCCAGGTTTAAGGTATTCTTCCTTCAGCTAAAACATGCATGTGGAACCCCGAGTATGATCAACCATGTGAACGGGAGATGTGTTCAAATATGTCTCAGTTTTCCTCCCCTGGTACTCGGGTGCAACATTCCAGATGCTTTACTAACACTCTCCCCACTTGGAGAGTCAGCGCCTTTAACCTCCTGTTTGGCCCAGTTTGCAATTTCTGCGGAAGATGAACAGGAATAGGGAACACCAATGAGAGACTAGCTGGAGGTGTCTGGACGGGCAAATTTAACTCTCATTTCCCACCAGGAAGAGGAAATAACCAAAGGCTCAGCGTGCCGGGCCGGAACCAGATTAGGGCCTGAAGCCATCCTGCGGTGTTGCGGCCAGCTCAAAAGAAAGCGAGTTGAAGAAAGGAGCTCAGGGGCACTGTAATTCACAAACCTGCAGAGTTATAAATGACAGCTATCGTCCAAAAATATACTGAAGTAAGGCTGCCAAGAGGACTTGAAAGCGGGGCAGAATTGCAGGAAACCGATTTCAGGAGGTAGACTGGAATTGCTTTGAAAGCATAGGAAAAGAGGCAGAACGTCCACAATGATGCACTTGGCCAAAAAGCGCGTATGCGTTTTTTCCTGAATATATTCAGGAAAAAACGCATACGCCCTTTTTGGCCAACCAAGCAAGCTTGCAAAGGAAATCTGCACTACAATGAAGTCTCACTTCCCCCCGGTCAAAAGGGCCATCTGAAAAAAGTGTAAAATCCAGAAAGGCAGGACAGGCCATGGAGAACTGGGAGCCTTGTTATGCTGATGGGCCGGATGTAAATTGCCAACAGACACTCGGGAGAAGTGTATGGTGTTTCCTGAAACATCTAAAAAACAAAGCAACAGAGCCTAGGGCACTTCCACTTATGGTCCTATAGCTTAGGGAAATTAAAATCAAAAAGACACAGCCACCCCAAAGTTTGGGACGCCTCTGTTTACAAGAACCTCGTTTACCGTACAAGTTCAATATCACAGAAAGTGAAAAATGGATAAAGAACTTGTGGTACTTACGTACAATGCAGTATCACTCAGCAATGAAATCTATGTCATCAGGCCCGTAGCAGCATAATGAGTGGATTCAGGTACGATGATTCTCACTGAAATAAGTCACACAGAAAAAGAAACATCATAAGATATCACTAATACACGGAATGTAAACTTGGCTACACAGGAACTGAATTCCAAAACAGAACAGGGTCTCAAATTTAGAAAACCAACTTATGCTTGCTTAAGGGGAAAGGTGAGTTGGGGTGCTGCATAAAACCAGAGATTGAAATGAGCACAGATAAAGTTCCTTAAGCCAAATATGGACTAGACAAGAGCTACTCCTTGCTCAACGAAATGGACTCAACACCCCATATTAAACGCCTAAGAATGTACCTGACTAGTAAGTATATTAAAACCTATGGATTGCTATGTCTCCAAAAGAGAATCAAGCGTGTGTACAGGGGCATAAACGCAGCAGTGATAGGATTGGAGAGGTTCGGTGAGCAAATGAAGACCCTTTGAAGTCATATTGCATGGTACCCATTCCACGGGTCTCAACTCTCCAGGTTTAAGGTATTCTTCCTTCAGCTAAAACATGCATGTGGAACCCAGAGTATGATCAACCATGTGAACGGGAGACGTGTTCAAATATGTCTCAGTTTTCCTCCCCTGGTACTCGGGTGCAACATTCCAGACGCTTTACTAACACTCTCCCCACTTGGAGAGTCAGCGCCTTTAACCTCCTGTTTGGCCCAGTTTGCAATTTCTGCGGAAGATGAACAGGAATAGGGAACACCAATGAGAGACTAGCTGGAGGTGTCTGGACGGGCAAATTTAACTCTCATTTCCCACCAGGAAGAGGAAATAACCAAAGGCTCAGCGTGCCGTGCCGGAACCAGATTAGGGCCTGAAGCCATCCTGCGGTGTTGCGGCCAGCTCAAAAGAAAGCGAGTTGAAGAAAGGAGCTCAGGGGCACTGTAATTCACAAACCTGCAGAGTTATAAATGACAGCTATCGTCCAAAAATATACTGAAGTAAGGCTGCCAAGAGGACTTGAAAGCGGGGCAGAATTGCAGGAAACCGATTTCAGGAGGTAGACTGGAATTGCATTGAAAGCATAGGAAAAGAGGCAGAACGTTCACAATGATGCACTTGGCCAAAAAGGGCGTATGCGTTTTTTCGTGAATATATTCAGGAAAAAACGCATACGCCCTTTTTGGCCAACCAAGCAAGCTTGCAAAGGAAATCTGCACTACAATGAAGTCTCACTTCCCCCCGGTCAAAAGGGCCATCTGAAAAAAGTGTAAAATCCAGAAAGGCAGGACAGGCCATGGAGAACTGGGAGTCTTGTTATGCTGATGGGCGGGATGTAAATTGCCAACAGACACTCGGGAGAAGTGTATGGTGTTTCCTGAAACATCTAAAAAACAAAGCAACAGAGCCTAGGGCACTTCCACTTATGGTCCTATAGCTTAGGGAAATTAAAATCAAAAAGACACAGCCACCCCAAAGTTTGGGACGCCTCTGTTTACAAGAACCTCGTTTACCGTACAAGTTCAATATCACAGAAAGTGAAAAATGGATAAAGAACTTGTGGTACTTACGTACAATGCAGTATCACTCAGCAATAAAATCTATGTCATCAGGCCCGTAGCAGCATAATGAGTGGATTCAGGTACGATGATTCTCACTGAAATAAGTCACACAGAAAAAGAAACATCATAAGATATCACTAATACACGGAATGTAAACTTGGCTACACAGGAACTGAATTCCAAAACAGAACAGGGTCTCAAATTTAGAAAACCAACTTATGCTTGCTTAAGGGGAAAGGTGAGTTGGGGTGTTGCATAAAACCAGAGATTGAAATGAGCACAGATAAAGTTCCTTAAGCCAAATATGGAATAGACAAGAGCTACTCCTTGCTCAACGAAATGGACTCAACACCCCATATTAAACGCCTAAGAATGTACCTGACTTGTAAGTATCTTAAAACCTATGGATTGCTAAGTCTCCAAAAGAGAATCAAGCGTGTGTACAGGGGCATAAACGGAGCAGTGATAGGATTGGAGAGGTTCGGTGAGCAAATGAAGACCCTTTGAAGTCATATTGCATGGTACCCATTCCACGGGTCTCAACTCTCCAGGTTTAAGGTATTCTTCCTTCAGCTAAAACATGCATGTGGAACCCCGAGTATGATCAACCATGTGAACGGGAGATGTGTTCAAATATGTCTCAGTTTTCCTCCCCTGGTACTCGGGTGCAACATTCCAGATGCTTTACTAACACTCTCCCCACTTGGAGAGTCAGCGCCTTTAACCTCCTGTTTGGCCCAGTTTGCAATTTCTGCGGAAGATGAACAGGAATAGGGAACACCAATGAGAGACTAGCTGGAGGTGTCTGGACGGGCAAATTTAACTCTCATTTCCCACCAGGAAGAGGAAATAACCAAAGGCTCAGCGTGCCGGGCCGGAACCAGATTAGGGCCTGAAGCCATCCTGCGGTGTTGCGGCCAGCTCAAAAGAAAGCGAGTTGAAGAAAGGAGCTCAGGGGCACTGTAATTCACAAACCTGCAGAGTTATAAATGACAGCTATCGTCCAAAAATATACTGAAGTAAGGCTGCCAAGAGGACTTGAAAGCGGGGCAGAATTGCAGGAAACCGATTTCAGGAGGTAGACTGGAATTGCTTTGAAAGCATAGGAAAAGAGGCAGAACGTCCACAATGATGCACTTGGCCAAAAAGCGCGTATGCGTTTTTTCCTGAATATATTCAGGAAAAAACGCATACGCCCTTTTTGGCCAACCAAGCAAGCTTGCAAAGGAAATCTGCACTACAATGAAGTCTCACTTCCCCCCGGTCAAAAGGGCCATCTGAAAAAAGTGTAAAATCCAGAAAGGCAGGACAGGCCATGGAGAACTGGGAGCCTTGTTATGCTGATGGGCGGGATGTAAATTGCCAACAGACACTCGGGAGAAGTGTATGGTGTTTCCTGAAACATCTAAAAAACAAAGCAACAGAGCCTAGGGCACTTCCACTTATGGTCCTATAGCTTAGGGAAATTAAAATCAAAAAGACACAGCCACCCCAAAGTTTGGGACGCCTCTGTTTACAAGAACCTCGTTTACCGTACAAGTTCAATATCACAGAAAGTGAAAAATGGATAAAGAACTTGTGGTACTTACGTACAATGCAGTATCACTCAGCAATGAAATCTATGTCATCAGGCCCGTAGCAGCATAATGAGTGGATTCAGGTACGATGATTCTCACTGAAATAAGTCACACAGAAAAAGAAACATCATAAGATATCACTAATACACGGAATGTAAACTTGGCTACACAGGAACTGAATTCCAAAACAGAACAGGGTCTCAAATTTAGAAAACCAACTTATGCTTGCTTAAGGGGAAAGGTGAGTTGGGGTGCTGCATAAAACCAGAGATTGAAATGAGCACAGATAAAGTTCCTTAAGCCAAATATGGACTAGACAAGAGCTACTCCTTGCTCAACGAAATGGACTCAACACCCCATATTAAACGCCTAAGAATGTACCTGACTAGTAAGTATCTTAAAACCTATGGATTGCTATGTCTCCAAAAGAGAATCAAGCGTGTGTACAGGGGCATAAACGCAGCAGTGATAGGATTGGAGAGGTTCGGTGAGCAAATGAAGACCCTTTGAAGTCATATTGCATGGTACCCATTCCACGGGTCTCAACTCTCCAGGTTTAAGGTATTCTTCCTTCAGCTAAAACATGCATGTGGAACCCAGAGTATGATCAACCATGTGAACGGGAGACGTGTTCAAATATGTCTCAGTTTTCCTCCCCTGGTACTCGGGTGCAACATTCCAGACGCTTTACTAACACTCTCCCCACTTGGAGAGTCAGCGCCTTTAACCTCCTGTTTGGCCCAGTTTGCAATTTCTGCGGAAGATGAACAGGAATAGGGAACACCAATGAGAGACTAGCTGGAGGTGTCTGGACGGGCAAATTTAACTCTCATTTCCCACCAGGAAGAGGAAATAACCAAAGGCTCAGCGTGCCGTGCCGGAACCAGATTAGGGCCTGAAGCCATCCTGCGGTGTTGCGGCCAGCTCAAAAGAAAGCGAGTTGAAGAAAGGAGCTCAGGGGCACTGTAATTCACAAACCTGCAGAGTTATAAATGACAGCTATCGTCCAAAAATATACTGAAGTAAGGCTGCCAAGAGGACTTGAAAGCGGGGCAGAATTGCAGGAAACCGATTTCAGGAGGTAGACTGGAATTGCATTGAAAGCATAGGAAAAGAGGCAGAACGTCCACAATGATGCACTTGGCCAAAAAGGGCGTATGCGTTTTTTCCTGAATATATTCAGGAAAAAACGCATACGCCCTTTTTGGCCAACCAAGCAAGCTTGCAAAGGAAATCTGCACTACAATGAAGTCTCACTTCCCCCCGGTCAAAAGGGCCATCTGAAAAAAGTGTAAAATCCAGAAAGGCAGGACAGGCCATGGAGAACTGGGAGCCTTGTTATGCTGATGGGCGGGATGTAATTTGCCAACAGACACTCGGGAGAAGTGTATGGTGTTACCTGAAACATCTAAAAAACAAAGCAACAGAGCCTAGGGCACTTCCACTTATGGTCCTATAGCTTAGGGAAATTAAAATCAAAAAGACACAGCCACCCCAAAGTTTGGGACGCCTCTGTTTACAAGAACCTCGTTTACAGTACAAGTTCAACATCGCAGAAAGTGAAAAATGGATAAAGAACTTGTGGTACTTACGTACAATGCAGTATCACTCAGCAATGAAATCTATGTCATCAGGCCCGTAGCAGCATAATGAGTGGATTCAGGTACGATGATTCTCACTGAAATAAGTCACACAGAAAAAGAAACATCATAAGATATCACTAATACACGGAATATAAACTTGGCTACACAGGAACTGAATTCCAAAACAGAACAGGGTCTCAAATTTAGAAAACCAACTTATGCTTGCTTAAGGGGAAAGGTGAGTTGGGGTGCTGCATAAAACCAGAGATTGAAATGAGCACAGATAAAGTTCCTTAAGCCAAATATGGAATAGACAAGAGCTACTCCTTGCTCAACGAAATGGACTCAACATCCCATATTAAACGCCTAAGAATGTACCTGACTAGTAAGTATCTTAAAACCTATGGATTGCTATGTCTCCAAAAGAGAATCAAGCGTGTGTACAGGGGCATAAACGCAGCAGTGATAGGATTGGAGAGGTTCGGTGAGCAAATGAAGACCCTTTGAAGTCATATTGCATGGTACCCATTCCACGGGTCTCAACTCTCCAGGTTTAAGGTATTCTTCCTTCAGCTAAAACATGCATGTGGAACCCAGAGTATGATCAACCATGTGAACGGGAGACGTGTTCAAATATGTCTCAGTTTTCCTCCCCTGGTACTCGGGTGCAACATTCCAGACGCTTTACTAACACTCTCCCCACTTGGAGAGTCAGCGCCTTTAACTTCCTGTTTGGCCCAGTTTGCAATTTCTGCGGAAGATGAACAGGAATAGGGAACACCAATGAGAGACTAGCTGGAGGTGTCTGGACGGGCAAATTTAACTCTCATTTCCCACCAGGAAGAGGAAATAACCAAAGGCTCAGCGTGCCGTGCCGGAACCAGATTAGGGCCTGAAGCCATCCTGCGGTGTTGCGGCCAGCTCAAAAGAAAGCGAGTTGAAGAAAGGAGCTCAGGGGCACTGTAATTCACAAACCTGCAGAGTTATAAATGACAGCTATCGTCCAAAAATATACTGAAGTAAGGCTGCCAAGAGGACTTGAAAGCGGGGCAGAATTGCAGGAAACCGATTTCAGGAGGTAGACTGGAATTGCTTTGAAAGCATAGGAAAAGAGGCAGAACGTCCACAATGATGCACTTGGCCAAAAAGGGCGTATGCGTTTTTTCCTGAATATATTCAGGAAAAAACGCATACGCCCTTTTTGGCCAACCAAGCAAGCTTGCAAAGGAAATCTGCACTACAATGAAGTCTCACTTCCCCCCGGTCAAAAGGGCCATCTGAAAAAAGTGTAAAATCCAGAAAGGCAGGACAGGCCATGGAGAACTGGGAGCCTTGTTATGCTGATGGGCGGGATGTAAATTGCCAACAGACACTCGGGAGAAGTGTATGGTGTTTCCTGAAACATCTAAAAAACAAAGCAACAGAGCCTAGGGCACTTCCACTTATGGTCCTATAGCTTAGGGAAATTAAAATCAAAAAGACACAGCCACCCCAAAGTTTGGGACGCCTCTGTTTACAAGAACCTCGTTTACCGTACAAGTTCAATATCACAGAAAGTGAAAAATGGATAAAGAACTTGTGGTACTTACGTACAATGCAGTATCACTCAGCAATGAAATCTATGTCATCAGGCCCGTAGCAGCATAATGAGTGGATTCAGGTACGATGATTCTCACTGAAATAAGTCACACAGAAAAAGAAACATCATAAGATATCAGTAATACACGGAATGTAAACTTGGCTACACAGGAACTGAATTCCAAAACAGAACAGGGTCTCAAATTTAGAAAACCAACTTATGCTTGCTTAAGGGGAAAGGTGAGTTGGGGTGCTGCATAAAACCAGAGATTGAAATGAGCACAGATAAAGTTCCTTAAGCCAAATATGGACTAGACAAGAGCTACTCCTTGCTCAACGAAATGGACTCAACACCCCATATTAAACGCCTAAGAATGTACCTGACTAGTAAGTATCTTAAAACCTATGGATTGCTATGTCTCCAAAAGAGAATCAAGCGTGTGTACAGGGGCATAAACGCAGCAGTGATAGGATTGGAGAGGTTCGGTGAGCAAATGAAGACCCTTTGAAGTCATATTGCATGGTACCCATTCCACGGGTCTCAACTCTCCAGGTTTAAGGTATTCTTCCTTCAGCTAAAACATGCATGTGGAACCCAGAGTATGATCAACCATGTGAACGGGAGACGTGTTCAAATATGTCTCAGTTTTCCTCCCCTGGTACTCGGGTGCAGCATTCCAGACGCTTTACTAACACTCTCCCCACTTGGAGAGTCAGTGCCTTTAACCTCCTGTTTGGCCCAGTTTGCAATTTCTGCGGAAGATGAACAGGAATAGGGAACACCAATGAGAGACTAGCTGGAGGTGTCTGGACGGGCAAATTTAACTCTCATTTCCCACCAGGAAGAGGAAATAACCAAAGGCTCAGCGTGCCAGGCCGGAACCAGATTAGGGCCTGAAGCCATCCTGCGGTGTTGCGGCCAGCTCAAAAGAAAGCGAGTTGAAGAAAGGAGCTCAGGGGCACTGTAATTCACAAACCTGCAGAGTTATAAATGACAGCTATCGTCCAAAAATATACTGAAGTAAGGCTGCCAAGAGGACTCGAAAGCGGGGCAGAATTGCAGGAAACCGATTTCAGGAGGTAGACTGGAATTGCATTGAAAGCATAGGAAAAGAGGCAGAACGTCCACAATGATGCACTTGGCCAAAAAGGGCGTATGCGTTTTTTCCTGAATATATTCAGGAAAAAACGCATACGCCCTTTTTGGCCAACCAAGCAAGCTTGCAAAGGAAATCTGCACTACAATGAAGTCTCACTTCCCCCCGGTCAAAAGGGCCATCTGAAAAAAGTGTAAAATCCAGAAAGGCAGGACAGGCCATGGAGAACTGGGAGCCTTGTTATGCTGATGGGCGGGATGTAAATTGCCAACAGACACTCGGGAGAAGTGTATGGTGTTTCCTGAAACATCTAAAAAACAAAGCAACAGAGCCTAGGGCACTTCCACTTATGGTCCTATAGCTTAGGGAAATTAAAATCAAAAAGACACAGCCACCCCAAAGTTTGGGACGCCTCTGTTTACAAGAACCTCGTTTACCGTACAAGTTCAATATCACAGAAAGTGAAAAATGGATAAAGAACTTGTGGTCCTTACGTACAATGCAGTATCACTCAGCAATGAAATCTATGTCAACAGGCCCGTAGCAGCATAATGAGTGGATTCAGGTACGATGATTCTCACTGAAATAAGTCACACAGAAAAAGAAACATCATAAGATATCACTAATACACGGAATGTAAACTTGGCTACACAGGAACTGAATACCAAAACAGAACAGGGTCTCAAATTTAGAAAACCAACTTATGCTTGCTTAAGGGGAAAGGTGAGTTGGGGTGTTGCATAAAACCAGAGATTGAAATGAGCACAGATTAAGTTCCTTAAGCCAAATATGGAATAGACAAGAGCTACTCCTTGCTCAACGAAATGGACTCAACACCCCATATTAAACGCCTAAGAATGTACCTGACTTGTAAGTATCTTAAAACCTATGGATTGCTAAGTCTCCAAAAGAGAATCAAGCGTGTGTACAGGGGCATAAACGCAGCAGTGATAGGATTGGAGAGGTTCGGTGAGCAAATGAAGACCCTTTGAAGTCATATTGCATGGTACCCATTCCACGGGTCTCAACTCTCCAGGTTTAAGGTATTCTTCCTTCAGCTAAAACATGCATGTGGAACCCCGAGTATGATCAACCATGTGAACGGGAGATGTGTTCAAATATGTCTCAGTTTTCCTCCCCTGGTACTCTGGTGCAACATTCCAGATGCTTTACTAACACTCTCCCCACTTGGAGAGTCAGGGCCTTTAACCTCCTGTTTGGCCCAGTTTGCAATTTCTGCGGAAGATGAACAGGAATAGGGAACACCAATGAGAGACTAGCTGGAGGTGTCTGGACGGGCAAATTTAACTCTCATTTCCCACCAGGAAGAGGAAATAACCAAAGGCTCAGCGTGCCGGGCCGGAACCAGATTAGGGCCTGAAGCCATCCTGCGGTGTTGCGGCCAGCTCAAAAGAAAGCGAGTTGAAGAAAGGAGCTCAGGGGCACTGTAATTCACAAACCTGCAGAGTTATAAATGACAGCTATCGTCCAAAAATATACTGAAGTAAGGCTGCCAAGAGGACTTGAAAGCGGGGCAGAATTGCAGGAAACCGATTTCAGGAGGTAGACTGGAATTGCTTTGAAAGCATAGGAAAAGAGGCAGAACGTCCACAATGATGCACTTGGCCAAAAAGCGCGTATGCGTTTTTTCCTGAATATATTCAGGAAAAAACGCATACGCCCTTTTTGGCCAACCAAGCAAGCTTGCAAAGGAAATCTGCACTACAATGAAGTCTCACTTCCCCCCGGTCAAAAGGGCCATCTGAAAAAAGTGTAAAATCCAGAAAGGCAGGACAGGCCATGGAGAACTGGGAGCCTTGTTATGCTGATGGGCGGGATGTAAATTGCCAACAGACACTCGGGAGAAGTGTATGGTGTTTCCTGAAACATCTAAAAAACAAAGCAACAGAGCCTAGGGCACTTCCACTTATGGTCCTATAGCTTAGGGAAATTAAAATCAAAAAGACACAGCCACCCCAAAGTTTGGGACGCCTCTGTTTACAAGAACCTCGTTTACCGTACAAGTTCAATATCACAGAAAGTGAAAAATGGATAAAGAACTTGTGGTACTTACGTACAATGCAGTATCACTCAGCAATGAAATCTATGTCATCAGGCCCGTAGCAGCATAATGAGTGGATTCAGGTACGATGATTCTCACTGAAATAAGTCACACAGAAAAAGAAACATCATAAGATATCAGTAATACACGGAATGTAAACTTGGCTACACAGGAACTGAATTCCAAAACAGAACAGGGTCTCAAATTTAGAAAACCAACTTATGCTTGCTTAAGGGGAAAGGTGAGTTGGGGTGCTGCATAAAACCAGAGATTGAAATGAGCACAGATAAAGTTCCTTAAGCCAAATATGGACTAGACAAGAGCTACTCCTTGCTCAACGAAATGGACTCAACACCCCATATTAAACGCCTAAGAATGTACCTGACTAGTAAGTATCTTAAAACCTATGGATTGCTATGTCTCCAAAAGAGAATCAAGCGTGTGTACAGGGGCATAAACGCAGCAGTGATAGGATTGGAGAGGTTCGGTGAGCAAATGAAGACCCTTTGAAGTCATATTGCATGGTACCCATTCCACGGGTCTCAACTCTCCAGGTTTAAGGTATTCTTCCTTCAGCTAAAACATGCATGTGGAACCCAGAGTATGATCAACCATGTGAACGGGAGACGTGTTCAAATATGTCTCAGTTTTCCTCCCCTGGTACTCGGGTGCAACATTCCAGACGCTTTACTAACACTCTCCCCACTTGGAGAGTCAGCGCCTTTAACCTCCTGTTTGGCCCAGTTTGCAATTTCTGCGGAAGATGAACAGGAATAGGGAACACCAATGAGAGACTAGCTGGAGGTGTCTGGACGGGCAAATTTAACTCTCATTTCCCACCAGGAAGAGGAAATAACCAAAGGCTCAGCGTGCCAGGCCGGAACCAGATTAGGGCCTGAAGCCATCCTGCGGTGTTGCGGCCAGCTCAAAAGAAAGCGAGTTGAAGAAAGGAGCTCAGGGGCACTGTAATTCACAAACATCCAAAGTTATAAATGACAGCTATCGTCCAAAAATATACTGAAGTAAGGCTGCCAAGAGGACTCGAAAGCGGGGCAGAATTGCAGGAAACCGATTTCAGGAGGTAGACTGGAATTGCATTGAAAGCATAGGAAAAGAGGCAGAACGTCCACAATGATGCACTTGGCCAAAAAGGGCGTATGCATTTTTTCCTGAATATATTCAGGAAAAAACGCATACGCCCTTTTTGGCCAACCAAGCAAGCTTGCAAAGGAAATCTGCACTACAATGAACTCTCACTTCCCCCCGGTCAAAAGGGCCATCTGAAAAAAGTGTAAAATCCAGAAAGGCAGGACAGGCCATGGAGAACTGGGAGCCTTGTTATGCTGATGGGCGGGATGTAAATTGCCAACAGACACTCCGGAGAAGTGTATGGTGTTTCCTGAAACATCTAAAAAACAAAGCAACAGAGCCTAGGGCACTTCCACTTATGGTCCTATAGCTTAGGGAAATTAAAATCAAAAAGACACAGCCACCCCTAAGTTTGGGACGCCTCTGTTTACAAGAACCTCGTTTACCGTACAAGTTCAATATCACAGAAAGTGAAAAATGGATAAAGAACTTGTGGTACTTACGTACAATGCAGTATCACTCAGCAATGAAATCTATGTCATCAGGCCCGTAGCAGCATAATGAGTGGATTCAGGTACGATGATTCTCACTGAAATAAGTCACACAGAAAAAGAAACATCATAAGATATCACTAATACACGGAATGTAAACTTGGCTACACAGGAACTGAATTCCAAAACAGAACAGGGTCTCAAATTTAGAAAACCAACTTATGCTTGCTTAAGGGGAAAGGTGAGTTGGGGTGTTGCATAAAACCAGAGATTGAAATGAGCACAGATAAAGTTCCTTAAGCCAAATATGGAATAGACAAGAGCTACTCCTTGCTCAACGAAATGGACTCAACACCCCATATTAAACGCCTAAGAATGTACCTGACTTGTAAGTATCTTAAAACCTATGGATTGCTAAGTCTCCAAAAGAGAATCAAGCGTGTGTACAGGGGCATAAACGCAGCAGTGATAGGATTGGAGAGGTTCGGTGAGCAAATGAAGACCCTTTGAAGTCATATTGCATGGTACCCATTCCACGGGTCTCAACTCTCCAGGTTTAAGGTATTCTTCCTTCAGCTAAAACATGCATGTGGAACCCAGAGTATGATCAACCATGTGAACGGGAGATGTGTTCAAATATGTCTCAGTTTTCCTCCCCTGGTACTCGGGTGCAACATTCCAGACGCTTTACTAACACTCTCCCCACTTGGAGAGTCAGCGCCTTTAACCTCCTGTTTGGCCCAGTTTGCAATTTCTGCGGAAGATGAACAGGAATAGGGAACACCAATGAGAGACTAGCTGGAGGTGTCTGGACGGGCAAATTTAACTCTCATTTCCCACCAGGAAGAGGAAATAACCAAAGGCTCAGCGTGCCGGGCCGGAACCAGATTAGGGCCTGAAGCCATCCTGCGGTGTTGCGGCCAGCTCAAAAGAAAGCGAGTTGAAGAAAGGAGCTCAGGGGCACTGTAATTCACAAACCTGCAGAGTTATAAATGACAGCTATCGTCCAAAAATATACTGAAGTAAGGCTGCCAAGAGGACTTGAAAGCGGGGCAGAATTGCAGGAAACCGATTTCAGGAGGTAGACTGGAATTGCATTGAAAGCATAGGAAAAGAGGCAGAACGTCCACAATGATGCACTTGGCCAAAAAGGGCGTATGCGTTTTTTCCTGAATATATTCAGGAAAAAACGCATACGCCCTTTTTGGCCAACCAAGCAAGCTTGCAAAGGAAATCTGCACTACAATGAAGTCTCACTTCCCCCCGGTCAAAAGGGCCATCTGAAAAAAGTGTAAAATCCAGAAAGGCAGGACAGGCCATGGAGAACTGGGAGCCTTGTTATGCTGATGGGCGGGATGTAAATTGCCAACAGACACTCGGGAGAAGTGTATGGTGTTTCCTGAAACATCTAAAAAACAAAGCAACAGAGCCTAGGGCACTTCCACTTATGGTCCTATAGCTTAGGGAAATTAAAATCAAAAAGACACAGCCACCCCAAAGTTTGGGACGCCTCTGTTTACAAGAACCTCGTTTACCGTACAAGTTCAATATCACAGAAAGTGAAAAATGGATAAAGAACTTGTGGTACTTACGTACAATGCAGTATCACTCAGCAATGAAATCTATGTCATCAGGCCCTTAGCAGCACAATGAGTGGATTCAGGTATGATGATTCTAACTGAAATAAGTCACACAGAAAAAGAAACATCATAAGATATCAGTAATACACGGAATGTAAACTTGGCTACACAGGAACTGAATTACAGAACAGAACAGGGTCTCAAATTTAGAAAACCAACTTATGCTTGCTTAAGGGGAAAGGTGAGTTGGGGTGCTGCATAAAACCAGAGATTGAAACGAGCACAGATAAAGTTCCTTAAGCCAAATATGGAATAGACAAGAGCTACTCCTTGCTCAACGAAATGGACTCAACACCGCATATTAAACGCCTAAGAATGTACCTGACTAGTAAGTATCTTAAAACCTATGGATTGCTATGTCTCCGAAAGAGAATCAAGCATGTGTACAGGGGCACAAACGCAGCAGTGATAGGATTGGAGAGGTTCGGTGAGCAAATGAAGACCCTTTGAAGTCATATTGCATGGTACCCATTCCACGGGTTTCAACTACCCAGGTTTAAGGTATTCTTCCTTCAGCTAAAACATGCATGTGGAACCTAGAGTATGATCAACCATGTGATCGGGAGACGTGTTCAAATATGTCTCAGTTTTCGTACCCTGGTACTCGGGTGCAACATTCCAGACGCTTTACTAACACTCTCCCGACTTGGAGAGTCCGTCCCTTTAATCTCCTGTTTGGCCCAGTTTGCAATTTCTGCGGAAGATGAACAGGAATAGGGAGAACCAATGAGAGACTAGCTGGAGGTGTCTGGACGGGCAAATTTAACTCTCATTTCCCACCAGAAAGAGGAATTAACCAAAGGCTCAGCGTGCCGTGCCGGAACCAGATTAGGGCCTGAATCCATCCTGCGGTGTTGCGGCCAGGTCACAAGAAAGCGAGTTGAAGAAAGGAGCTCAGGGGCACTGTAATTCACAAACCTGCAGAGTTATAAATGACAGCTATCGTCCAAAAATATACTGAAGTAAGGCTGCCAAGAGGACTCGAAAGCGGGGCAGAATTGCAGGAAACCGATTTCAGGAGGTAGACTGGAATTGCATTGAAAGCATAGGAAAAGAGGCAGAACGTCCACAATGATGCACTTGGCCAAAAAGGGCGTATGCGTTTTTTCCTGAATATATTCAGGAAAAAACGCATACGCCCTTTTTGGCCAACCAAGCAAGCTTGCAAAGGAAATCTGCACTACAATGAAGTCTCACTTCCCCCCGGTCAAAAGGGCCATCTGAAAAAAGTGTAAAATCCAGAAAGGCAGGACAGGCCATGGAGAACTGGGAGCCTTGTTATGCTGATGGGCGGGATGTAAATTGCCAACAGACACTCGGGAGAAGTGTATGGTGTTTCCTGAAACATCTAAAAAACAAAGCAACGAGCCTAGGGCACTTCCACTTATGGTCCTATAGCTTAGGGAAATTAAAATCAAAAAGACACAGCCACCCCAAAGTTTGGGACGCCTCTGTTTACAAGAACCTCGTTTACAGTACAAGTTCAACATCGCAGGAAGTGAAAAATGGATAAAGAAGTTGTGGTACTTACGTACAATGCAGTATCACTCAGCAATGAAATCTATGTCATCAGGCCCGTAGCAGCATAATGAGTGGATTCAGGTACGATGATTCTCACTGAAATAAGTCACACAGAAAAAGAAACATCATAAGATATCAGTAATACACGGAATGTAAACTTGGCTACACAGGAACTGAATTCCAAAACAGAACAGGGTCTCATATTTAGAAAACCAACTTATGCTTGCTTAAGGGGAAAGGTGAGTTGGGGTGCTGCATAAAACCAGAGATTGAAATGAGCACAGATAAAGTTCCTTAAGCCAAATATGGAATAGACAAGAGCTACTCCTTGCTCAACGAAATGGACTCAACACCCCATATTAAACGCCTAAGAATGTACCTGACTAGTAAGTATCTTAAAACCTATGGATTGCTATGTCTCCAAAAGAGAATCAAGCGTGTGCACAGGGGCATAAACGCAGCAGTGATAGGATTGGAGAGGTTCGGTGAGCAAATGAAGACCCTTTGAAGTCATATTGCATGGTACCCATTCCACGGGTCTCAACTCTCCAGGTTTAAGGTATTCTTCCTTCAGCTAAAACATGCATGTGGAACCCAGAGTATGATCAACCATGTGAATGGGAGACGTGTTCAAATATTTCTTAGTTTTCCTCCCCTGGTACTCGGGTGCAACATTCCAGACGCTTTACTAACACTCTCCCCACTTGGAGAGTCAGCGCCTTTAACTTCCTGTTTGGCCCAGTTTGCAATTTCTGCGGAAGATGAACAGGAATAGGGAACACCAATGAGAGACTAGCTGGAGGTGTCTGGACGGGCAAATTTAACTCTCATTTCCCACCAGGAAGAGGAAATAACCAAAGGCTCAGCGTGCCGTGCCGGAACCAGATTAGGGCCTGAAGCCATCCTGCGGTGTTGCGGCCAGCTCAAAAGAAAGCGAGTTGAAGAAAGGAGCTCAGGGGCACTGTAATTCACAAACCTGCAGAGTTATAAATGACAGCTATCGTCCAAAAATATACTGAAGTAAGGCTGCCAAGAGGACTTGAAAGCGGGGCAGAATTGCAGGAAACCGATTTCAGGAGGTAGACTGGAATTGCATTGAAAGCATAGGAAAAGAGGCAGAACGTCCACAATGATGCACTTGGCCAAAAAGGGCGTATGCGTTTTTTCCTGAATATATTCAGGAAAAAACGCATACGCCCTTTTTGGCCAACCAAGCAAGCTTGCAAAGGAAATCTGCACTACAATGAAGTCTCACTTCCCCCCGGTCAAAAGGGCCATCTGAAAAAAGTGTAAAATCCAGAAAGGCAGGACAGGCCATGGAGAACTGGGAGCCTTGTTATGTTGATGGGCGGGATGTAAATTGCCAACAGACACTCGGGAGAAGTGTATGGTGTTTCCTGAAACATCTAAAAAGCAAAGCAACAGAGCCTAGGGCACTTCCACTTATGGTCCTATAGCTTAGGGAAATTAAAATCAAAAAGACACAGCCACCCCAAAGTTTGGGACGCCTCTGTTTACAAGAACCTCGTTTACCGTACAAGTTCAACATCGCAGAAAGTGAAAAATGGATAAAGAAGTTGTGGTATTTACTTACAAAGCAATATCGCTCAGCAATGAAATCTATGTCATCAGGCCCTTAGCAGCACAATGAGTGGATTCAGGTATGATGATTCTAACTGAAATAAGTCACACAGAAAAAGAAACATCATAAGATATCAGTAATACACGGAATGTAAACTTGGCTACACAGGAACTGAATTCCAAAACAGAACAGGGTCTCAAATTTAGAAAACCAACTTATGCTTGCTTAAGGGGAAAGGTGAGTTGGGGTGCTGCATAAAACCAGAGATTGAAACGAGCACAGATAAAGTTCCTTAAGCCAAATATGGAATAGACAAGAGCTACTCCTTGCTCAATGAAATGGACTCAACACCGCATATTAAACGCCTAAGAATGTACCTGACTAGTAAGTATCTTAAAACCTATGGATTGCTATGTCTCCGAAAGAGAATCAAGCATGTGTACAGGGGCATAAACGCAGCAGTGATAGGATTGGAGAGGTTCGGTGAGCAAATGAAGACCCTTTGAAGTCATATTGCATGGTACCCATTCCACGGGTCTCAACTCTCCAGGTTTAAGGTATTCTTCCTTCAGCTAAAACATGCATGTGGAACCTAGAGTATGATCAACCATGTGATCGGGAGACGTGTTGAAATATGTCTCAGTTTTCGTACCCTGGTACTCGGGTGCAACATTCCAGACGCTTTACTAACACTCTCCCCACTTGGAGAGTCAGCGCCTTTAACCTCCTGTTTGGCCCAGTTTGCAATTTCTGCGGAAGATGAACAGGAATAGGGAACACCAATGAGAGACTAGCTGGAGGTGTCTGGACGGGCAAATTTAACTCTCATTTCCCACCAGGAAGAGGAATTAACCAAAGGCTCAGCGTGCCGGGCCGGAACCAGATTAGGGCCTGAAGCCATCCTGCGGTGTTGCGGCCAGCTCAAAAGAAAGCGAGTTGAAGAAAGGAGCTCAGGGGCACTGTAATTCACAAACCTGCAGAGTTATAAATGACAGCTATCGTCCAAAAATATACTGAAGTAAGGCTGCCAAGAGGACTTGAAAGTGGGGCAGAATTGCAGGAAACCGATTTCAGGAGGTAGACTGGAATTGCTTTGAAAGCATAGGAAAAGAGGCAGAACGTCCACAATGATGCACTTGGCCAAAAAGGGCGTATGCGTTTTTTCCTGAATATATTCAGGAAAAAACGCATACGCCCTTTTTGGCCAACCAAGCAAGCTTGCAAAGGAAATCTGCACTACAATGAAGTCTCACTTCCCCCCGGTCAAAAGGGCCATCTGAAAAAAGTGTAAAATCCAGAAAGGCAGGACAGGCCATGGAGAACTGGGAGCCTTGTTATGCTGATGGGCGGGATGTAAATTGCCAACAGACACTCGGGAGAAGTGTATGGTGTTTCCTGAAACATCTAAAAAACAAAGCAACAGAGCCTAGGGCACTTCCACTTATGGTCCTATAGCTTAGGGAAATTAAAATCAAAAAGACACAGCCACCCCAAAGTTTGGGACGCCTCTGTTTACAAGAACCTCGTTTACCGTACAAGTTCAATATCACAGAAAGTGAAAAATGGATAAAGAACTTGTGGTCCTTACGTACAATGCAGTATCACTCAGCAATAAAATCTATGTCAACAGGCCCGTAGCAGCATAATGAGTGGATTCAGGTACGATGATTCTCACTGAAATAAGTCACACAGAAAAAGAAACATCATAAGATATCACTAATACACGGAATGTAAACTTGGCTACACAGGAACTGAATACCAAAACAGAACAGGGTCTCAAATTTAGAAAACCAACTTATGCTTGCTTAAGGGGAAAGGTGAGTTGGGGTGTTGCATAAAACCAGAGATTGAAATGAGCACAGATTAAGTTCCTTAAGCCAAATATGGAATAGACAAGAGCTACTCCTTGCTCAACGAAATGGACTCAACACCCCATATTAAACGCCTAAGAATGTACCTGACTTGTAAGTATCTTAAAACCTATGGATTGCTAAGTCTCCAAAAGAGAATCAAGCGTGTGTACAGGGGCATAAACGCAGCAGTGATAGGATTGGAGAGGTTCGGTGAGCAAATGAAGACCCTTTGAAGTCATATTGCATGGTACCCATTCCACGGGTCTCAACTCTCCAGGTTTAAGGTATTCTTCCTTCAGCTAAAACATGCATGTGGAACCCCGAGTATGATCAACCATGTGAACGGGAGATGTGTTCAAATATGTCTCAGTTTTCCTCCCCTGGTACTCTGGTGCAACATTCCAGATGCTTTACTAACACTCTCCCCACTTGGAGAGTCAGCGCCTTTAACCTCCTGTTTGGCCCAGTTTGCAATTTCTGCGGAAGATGAACAGGAATAGGGAACACCAATGAGAGACTAGCTGGAGGTGTCTGGACGGGCAAATTTAACTCTCATTTCCCACCAGGAAGAGGAAATAACCAAAGGCTCAGCGTGCCGGGCCGGAACCAGATTAGGGCCTGAAGCCATCCTGCGGTGTTGCGGCCAGCTCAAAAGAAAGCGAGTTGAAGAAAGGAGCTCAGGGGCACTGTAATTCACAAACCTGCAGAGTTATAAATGACAGCTATCGTCCAAAAATATACTGAAGTAAGGCTGCCAAGAGGACTTGAAAGCGGGGCAGAATTGCAGGAAACCGATTTCAGGAGGTAGACTGGAATTGCTTTGAAAGCATAGGAAAAGAGGCAGAACGTCCACAATGATGCACTTGGCCAAAAAGCGCGTATGCGTTTTTTCCTGAATATATTCAGGAAAAAACGCATACGCCCTTTTTGGCCAACCAAGCAAGCTTGCAAAGGAAATCTGCACTACAATGAAGTCTCACTTCCCCCCGGTCAAAAGGGCCATCTGAAAAAAGTGTAAAATCCAGAAAGGCAGGACAGGCCATGGAGAACTGGGAGCCTTGTTATGCTGATGGGCGGGATGTAAATTGCCAACAGACACTCGGGAGAAGTGTATGGTGTTTCCTGAAACATCTAAAAAACAAAGCAACAGAGCCTAGGGCACTTCCACTTATGGTCCTATAGCTTAGGGAAATTAAAATCAAAAAGACACAGCCACCCCAAAGTTTGGGACGCCTCTGTTTACAAGAACCTCGTTTACCGTACAAGTTCAATATCACAGAAAGTGAAAAATGGATAAAGAACTTGTGGTACTTACGTACAATGCAGTATCACTCAGCAATGAAATCTATGTCATCAGGCCCGTAGCAGCATAATGAGTGGATTCAGGTACGATGATTCTCACTGAAATAAGTCACACAGAAAAAGAAACATCATAAGATATCAGTAATACACGGAATGTAAACTTGGCTACACAGGAACTGAATTCCAAAACAGAACAGGGTCTCAAATTTAGAAAACCAACTTATGCTTGCTTAAGGGGAAAGGTGAGTTGGGGTGCTGCATAAAACCAGAGATTGAAATGAGCACAGATAAAGTTCCTTAAGCCAAATATGGACTAGACAAGAGCTACTCCTTGCTCAACGAAATGGACTCAACACCCCATATTAAACGCCTAAGAATGTACCTGACTAGTAAGTATCTTAAAACCTATGGATTGCTATGTCTCCAAAAGAGAATCAAGCGTGTGTACAGGGGCATAAACGCAGCAGTGATAGGATTGGAGAGGTTCGGTGAGCAAATGAAGACCCTTTGAAGTCATATTGCATGGTACCCATTCCACGGGTCTCAACTCTCCAGGTTTAAGGTATTCTTCCTTCAGCTAAAACATGCATGTGGAACCCAGAGTATGATCAACCATGTGAACGGGAGACGTGTTCAAATATGTCTCAGTTTTCCTCCCCTGGTACTCGGGTGCAACATTCCAGACGCTTTACTAACACTCTCCCCACTTGGAGAGTCAGCGCCTTTAACCTCCTGTTTGGCCCAGTTTGCAATTTCTGCGGAAGATGAACAGGAATAGGGAACACCAATGAGAGACTAGCTGGAGGTGTCTGGACGGGCAAATTTAACTCTCATTTCCCACCAGGAAGAGGAAATAACCAAAGGCTCAGCGTGCCAGGCCGGAACCAGATTAGGGCCTGAAGCCATCCTGCGGTGTTGCGGCCAGCTCAAAAGAAAGCGAGTTGAAGAAAGGAGCTCAGGGGCACTGTAATTCACAAACCTCCAAAGTTATAAATGACAGCTATCGTCCAAAAATATACTGAAGTAAGGCTGCCAAGAGGACTCGAAAGCGGGGCAGAATTGCAGGAAACCGATTTCAGGAGGTAGACTGGAATTGCATTGAAAGCATAGGAAAAGAGGCAGAACGTCCACAATGATGCACTTGGCCAAAAAGGGCGTATGCATTTTTTCCTGAATATATTCAGGAAAAAACGCATACGCCCTTTTTGGCCAACCAAGCAAGCTTGCAAAGGAAATCTGCACTACAATGAACTCTCACTTCCCCCCGGTCAAAAGGGCCATCTGAAAAAAGTGTAAAATCCAGAAAGGCAGGACAGGCCATGGAGAACTGGGAGCCTTGTTATGCTGATGGGCGGGATGTAAATTGCCAACAGACACTCCGGAGAAGTGTATGGTGTTTCCTGAAACATCTAAAAAACAAAGCAACAGAGCCTAGGGCACTTCCACTTATGGTCCTATAGCTTAGGGAAATTAAAATCAAAAAGACACAGCCACCCCTAAGTTTGGGACGCCTCTGTTTACAAGAACCTCGTTTACCGTACAAGTTCAATATCACAGAAAGTGAAAAATGGATAAAGAACTTGTGGTACTTACGTACAATGCAGTATCACTCAGCAATGAAATCTATGTCATCAGGCCCGTAGCAGCATAATGAGTGGATTCAGGTACGATGATTCTCACTGAAATAAGTCACACAGAAAAAGAAACATCATAAGATATCACTAATACACGGAATGTAAACTTGGCTACACAGGAACTGAATTCCAAAACAGAACAGGGTCTCAAATTTAGAAAACCAACTTATGCTTGCTTAAGGGGAAAGGTGAGTTGGGGTGTTGCATAAAACCAGAGATTGAAATGAGCACAGATAAAGTTCCTTAAGCCAAATATGGAATAGACAAGAGCTACTCCTTGCTCAACGAAATGGACTCAACACCCCATATTAAACGCCTAAGAATGTACCTGACTTGTAAGTATCTTAAAACCTATGGATTGCTAAGTCTCCAAAAGAGAATCAAGCGTGTGTACAGGGGCATAAACGCAGCAGTGATAGGATTGGAGAGGTTCGGTGAGCAAATGAAGACCCTTTGAAGTCATATTGCATGGTACCCATTCCACGGGTCTCAACTCTCCAGGTTTAAGGTATTCTTCCTTCAGCTAAAACATGCATGTGGAACCCAGAGTATGATCAACCATGTGAACGGGAGATGTGTTCAAATATGTCTCAGTTTTCCTCCCCTGGTACTCGGGTGCAACATTCCAGACGCTTTACTAACACTCTCCCCACTTGGAGAGTCAGCGCCTTTAACCTCCTGTTTGGCCCAGTTTGCAATTTCTGCGGAAGATGAACAGGAATAGGGAACACCAATGAGAGACTAGCTGGAGGTGTCTGGACGGGCAAATTTAACTCTCATTTCCCACCAGGAAGAGGAAATAACCAAAGGCTCAGCGTGCCGGGCCGGAACCAGATTAGGGCCTGAAGCCATCCTGCGGTGTTGCGGCCAGCTCAAAAGAAAGCGAGTTGAAGAAAGGAGCTCAGGGGCACTGTAATTCACAAACCTGCAGAGTTATAAATGACAGCTATCGTCCAAAAATATACTGAAGTAAGGCTGCCAAGAGGACTTGAAAGCGGGGCAGAATTGCAGGAAACCGATTTCAGGAGGTAGACTGGAATTGCATTGAAAGCATAGGAAAAGAGGCAGAACGTCCACAATGATGCACTTGGCCAAAAAGGGCGTATGCGTTTTTTCCTGAATATATTCAGGAAAAAACGCATACGCCCTTTTTGGCCAACCAAGCAAGCTTGCAAAGGAAATCTGCACTACAATGAAGTCTCACTTCCCCCCGGTCAAAAGGGCCATCTGAAAAAAGTGTAAAATCCAGAAAGGCAGGACAGGCCATGGAGAACTGGGAGCCTTGTTATGCTGATGGGCGGGATGTAAATTGCCAACAGACACTCGGGAGAAGTGTATGGTGTTTCCTGAAACATCTAAAAAACAAAGCAACAGAGCCTAGGGCACTTCCACTTATGGTCCTATAGCTTAGGGAAATTAAAATCAAAAAGACACAGCCACCCCAAAGTTTGGGACGCCTCTGTTTACAAGAACCTCGTTTACCGTACAAGTTCAATATCACAGAAAGTGAAAAATGGATAAAGAACTTGTGGTACTTACGTACAATGCAGTATCACTCAGCAATGAAATCTATGTCATCAGGCCCTTAGCAGCACAATGAGTGGATTCAGGTATGATGATTCTAACTGAAATAAGTCACACAGAAAAAGAAACATCATAAGATATCAGTAATACACGGAATGTAAACTTGGCTACACAGGAACTGAATTACAGAACAGAACAGGGTCTCAAATTTAGAAAACCAACTTATGCTTGCTTAAGGGGAAAGGTGAGTTGGGGTGCTGCATAAAACCAGAGATTGAAACGAGCACAGATAAAGTTCCTTAAGCCAAATATGGAATAGACAAGAGCTACTCCTTGCTCAACGAAATGGACTCAACACCGCATATTAAACGCCTAAGAATGTACCTGACTAGTAAGTATCTTAAAACCTATGGATTGCTATGTCTCCGAAAGAGAATCAAGCATGTGTACAGGGGCACAAACGCAGCAGTGATAGGATTGGAGAGGTTCGGTGAGCAAATGAAGACCCTTTGAAGTCATATTGCATGGTACCCATTCCACGGGTTTCAACTACCCAGGTTTAAGGTATTCTTCCTTCAGCTAAAACATGCATGTGGAACCTAGAGTATGATCAACCATGTGATCGGGAGACGTGTTCAAATATGTCTCAGTTTTCGTACCCTGGTACTCGGGTGCAACATTCCAGACGCTTTACTAACACTCTCCCGACTTGGAGAGTCCGTCCCTTTAATCTCCTGTTTGGCCCAGTTTGCAATTTCTGCGGAAGATGAACAGGAATAGGGAGAACCAATGAGAGACTAGCTGGAGGTGTCTGGACGGGCAAATTTAACTCTCATTTCCCACCAGAAAGAGGAATTAACCAAAGGCTCAGCGTGCCGTGCCGGAACCAGATTAGGGCCTGAATCCATCCTGCGGTGTTGCGGCCAGGTCACAAGAAAGCGAGTTGAAGAAAGGAGCTCAGGGGCACTGTAATTCACAAACCTGCAGAGTTATAAATGACAGCTATCGTCCAAAAATATACTGAAGTAAGGCTGCCAAGAGGACTCGAAAGCGGGGCAGAATTGCAGGAAACCGATTTCAGGAGGTAGACTGGAATTGCATTGAAAGCATAGGAAAAGAGGCAGAACGTCCACAATGATGCACTTGGCCAAAAAGGGCGTATGCGTTTTTTCCTGAATATATTCAGGAAAAAACGCATACGCCCTTTTTGGCCAACCAAGCAAGCTTGCAAAGGAAATCTGCACTACAATGAAGTCTCACTTCCCCCCGGTCAAAAGGGCCATCTGAAAAAAGTGTAAAATCCAGAAAGGCAGGACAGGCCATGGAGAACTGGGAGCCTTGTTATGCTGATGGGCGGGATGTAAATTGCCAACAGACACTCGGGAGAAGTGTATGGTGTTTCCTGAAACATCTAAAAAACAAAGCAACGAGCCTAGGGCACTTCCACTTATGGTCCTATAGCTTAGGGAAATTAAAATCAAAAAGACACAGCCACCCCAAAGTTTGGGACGCCTCTGTTTACAAGAACCTCGTTTACAGTACAAGTTCAACATCGCAGGAAGTGAAAAATGGATAAAGAAGTTGTGGTACTTACGTACAATGCAGTATCACTCAGCAATGAAATCTATGTCATCAGGCCCGTAGCAGCATAATGAGTGGATTCAGGTACGATGATTCTCACTGAAATAAGTCACACAGAAAAAGAAACATCATAAGATATCAGTAATACACGGAATGTAAACTTGGCTACACAGGAACTGAATTCCAAAACAGAACAGGGTCTCATATTTAGAAAACCAACTTATGCTTGCTTAAGGGGAAAGGTGAGTTGGGGTGCTGCATAAAACCAGAGATTGAAATGAGCACAGATAAAGTTCCTTAAGCCAAATATGGAATAGACAAGAGCTACTCCTTGCTCAACGAAATGGACTCAACACCCCATATTAAACGCCTAAGAATGTACCTGACTAGTAAGTATCTTAAAACCTATGGATTGCTATGTCTCCAAAAGAGAATCAAGCGTGTGCACAGGGGCATAAACGCAGCAGTGATAGGATTGGAGAGGTTCGGTGAGCAAATGAAGACCCTTTGAAGTCATATTGCATGGTACCCATTCCACGGGTCTCAACTCTCCAGGTTTAAGGTATTCTTCCTTCAGCTAAAACATGCATGTGGAACCCAGAGTATGATCAACCATGTGAATGGGAGACGTGTTCAAATATGTCTTAGTTTTCCTCCCCTGGTACTCGGGTGCAACATTCCAGACGCTTTACTAACACTCTCCCCACTTGGAGAGTCAGCGCCTTTAACTTCCTGTTTGGCCCAGTTTGCAATTTCTGCGGAAGATGAACAGGAATAGGGAACACCAATGAGAGACTAGCTGGAGGTGTCTGGACGGGCAAATTTAACTCTCATTTCCCACCAGGAAGAGGAAATAACCAAAGGCTCAGCGTGCCGTGCCGGAACCAGATTAGGGCCTGAAGCCATCCTGCGGTGTTGCGGCCAGCTCAAAAGAAAGCGAGTTGAAGAAAGGAGCTCAGGGGCACTGTAATTCACAAACCTGCAGAGTTATAAATGACAGCTATCGTCCAAAAATATACTGAAGTAAGGCTGCCAAGAGGACTTGAAAGCGGGGCAGAATTGCAGGAAACCGATTTCAGGAGGTAGACTGGAATTGCATTGAAAGCATAGGAAAAGAGGCAGAACGTCCACAATGATGCACTTGGCCAAAAAGTGCGTATGCGTTTTTTCCTGAATATATTCAGGAAAAAACGCATACGCCCTTTTTGGCCAACCAAGCAAGCTTGCAAAGGAAATCTGCACTACAATGAAGTCTCACTTCCCCCCGGTCAAAAGGGCCATCTGAAAAAAGTGTAAAATCCAGAAAGGCAGGACAGGCCATGGAGAACTGGGAGCCTTGTTATGCTGATGGGCGGGATGTAAATTGCCAACAGACACTCGGGAGAAGTGTATGGTGTTTCCTGAAACATCTAAAAAGCAAAGCAACAGAGCCTAGGGCACTTCCACTTATGGTCCTATAGCTTAGGGAAATTAAAATCAAAAAGACACAGCCGGGCTTCCCTGGTGGCGCAGTGGTTGAGAGTCCACCTGCCGATGCAGGGGACACGGGTTCGTGCCCTGGTCCAGGAAGATCCCACATGCCGCAAAGCGGCTAGGCCCATAAGCCACGGCCGCTGAGCCAGCATGTCCGGAGCCTGTGCTCCGCAACGAGAGAGGCCACGACAGTGAGAGGCCCACATAACGCAAAAAAAAAAAAAAAAAAAAAAAAAAAAAAAAAAAAAAAAAAAAAAAAAAAAAAAGACACAGCCACCCCAAAGTTTGGGACGCCTCTGTTTACAAGAACCTCGTTTACCGTACAAGTTCAACATCGCAGAAAGTGAAAAATGGATAAAGAAGTTGTGGTATTTACTTACAAAGCAATATCGCTCAGCAATGAAATCTATGTCATCAGGCCCTTAGCAGCACAATGAGTGGATTCAGGTATGATGATTCTAACTGAAATAAGTCACACAGAAAAAGAAACATCATAAGATATCAGTAATACACGGAATGTAAACTTGGCTACACAGGAACTGAATTCCAAAACAGAACAGGGTCTCAAATTTAGAAAACCAACTTATGCTTGCTTAAGGGGAAAGGTGAGTTGGGGTGCTGCATAAAACCAGAGATTGAAACGAGCACAGATAAAGTTCCTTAAGCCAAATATGGAATAGACAAGAGCTACTCCTTGCTCAATGAAATGGACTCAACACCGCATATTAAACGCCTAAGAATGTACCTGACTAGTAAGTATCTTAAAACCTATGGATTGCTATGTCTCCGAAAGAGAATCAAGCATGTGTACAGGGGCATAAACGCAGCAGTGATAGGATTGGAGAGGTTCGGTGAGCAAATGAAGACCCTTTGAAGTCATATTGCATGGTACCCATTCCACGGGTCTCAACTCTCCAGGTTTAAGGTATTCTTCCTTCAGCTAAAACATGCATGTGGAACCTAGAGTATGATCAACCATGTGATCGGGAGACGTGTTGAAATATGTCTCAGTTTTCGTACCCTGGTACTCGGGTGCAACATTCCAGACGCTTTACTAACACTCTCCCCACTTGGAGAGTCAGCGCCTTTAACCTCCTGTTTGGCCCAGTTTGCAATTTCTGCGGAAGATGAACAGGAATAGGGAACACCAATGAGAGACTAGCTGGAGGTGTCTGGACGGGCAAATTTAACTCTCATTTCCCACCAGGAAGAGGAATTAACCAAAGGCTCAGCGTGCCGGGCCGGAACCAGATTAGGGCCTGAAGCCATCCTGCGGTGTTGCGGCCAGCTCAAAAGAAAGCGAGTTGAAGAAAGGAGCTCAGGGGCACTGTAATTCACAAACCTGCAGAGTTATAAATGACAGCTATCGTCCAAAAATATACTGAAGTAAGGCTGCCAAGAGGACTTGAAAGTGGGGCAGAATTGCAGGAAACCGATTTCAGGAGGTAGACTGGAATTGCTTTGAAAGCATAGGAAAAGAGGCAGAACGTCCACAATGATGCACTTGGCCAAAAAGGGCGTATGCGTTTTTTCCTGAATATATTCAGGAAAAAACGCATACGCCCTTTTTGGCCAACCAAGCAAGCTTGCAAAGGAAATCTGCACTACAATGAAGTCTCACTTCCCCCCGGTCAAAAGGGCCATCTGAAAAAAGTGTAAAATCCAGAAAGGCAGGACAGGCCATGGAGAACTGGGAGCCTTGTTATGCTGATGGGCGGGATGTAAATTGCCAACAGACACTCGGGAGAAGTGTATGGTGTTTCCTGAAACATCTAAAAAACAAAGCAACAGAGCCTAGGGCACTTCCACTTATGGTCCTATAGCTTAGGGAAATTAAAATCAAAAAGACACAGCCACCCCAAAGTTTGGGACGCCTCTGTTTACAAGAACCTCGTTTACCGTACAAGTTCAATATCACAGAAAGTGAAAAATGGATAAAGAACTTGTGGTACTTACGTACAATGCAGTATCACTCAGCAATGAAATCTATGTCATCAGGCCCGTAGCAGCATAATGAGTGGATTCAGGTACGATGATTCTCACTGAAATAAGTCACACAGAAAAAGAAACATCATAAGATATCACTAATACACGGAATGTAAACTTGGCTACACAGGAACTGAATTCCAAAACAGAACAGGGTCTCAAATTTAGAAAACCAACTTATGCTTGCTTAAGGGGAAAGGTGAGTTGGGGTGCTGCATAAAACCAGAGATTGAAATGAGCACAGATAAAGTTCCTTAAGCCAAATATGGACTAGACAAGAGCTACTCCTTGCTCAACGAAATGGACTCGACACCCCATATTAAACGCCTAAGAATGTACCTGACTAGTAAGTATCTTAAAACCTATGGATTGCTATGTCTCCAAAAGAGAATCAAGCGTGTGTACAGGGGCATAAACGCAGCAGTGATAGGATTGGAGAGGTTCGGTGAGCAAATGAAGACCCTTTGAAGTCATATTGCATGGTACCCATTCCACGGGTCTCAACTCTCCAGGTTTAAGGTATTCTTCCTTCAGCTAAAACATGCATGTGGAACCCAGAGTATGATCAACCATGTGAACGGGAGACGTGTTCAAATATGTCTCAGTTTTCCTCCCCTGGTACTCGGGTGCAACATTCCAGATGCTTTACTAACACTCTCCCCACTTGGAGAGTCAGCGCCTTTAACCTCCTGTTTGGCCCAGTTTGCAATTTCTGCGGAAGATGAACAGGAATAGGGAACACCAATGAGAGACTAGCTGGAGGTGTCTGGACGGGCAAATTTAACTCTCATTTCCCACCAGGAAGAGGAAATAACCAAAGGCTCAGCGTGCCGTGCCGGAACCAGATTAGGGCCTGAAGCCATCCTGCGGTGTTGCGGCCAGCTCAAAAGAAAGCGAGTTGAAGAAAGGAGCTCAGGGGCACTGTAATTCACAAACCTGCAGAGTTATAAATGACAGCTATCGTCCAAAAATATACTGAAGTAAGGCTGCCAAGAGGACTTGAAAGCGGGGCAGAATTGCAGGAAACCGATTTCAGGAGGTAGACTGGAATTGCATTGAAAGCATAGGAAAAGAGGCAGAACGTCCACAATGATGCACTTGGCCAAAAAGGGCGTATGCGTTTTTTCCTGAATATATTCAGGAAAAAACGCATACGCCCTTTTTGGCCAACCAAGCAAGCTTGCAAAGGAAATCTGCACTACAATGAAGTCTCACTTCCCCCCGGTCAAAAGGGCCATCTGAAAAAAGTGTAAAATCCAGAAAGGCAGGACAGGCCATGGAGAACTGGGAGCCTTGTTATGCTGATGGGCGAGATGTAAATTGCCAACAGACACTCGGGAGAAGTGTATGGTGTTTCCTGAAACATCTAAAAAACAAAGCAACAGAGCCTAGGGCATTTCCACTTATGGTCCTATAGCTTAGGGAAATTAAAATCAAAAAGACACAGCCACCCCAAAGTTTGGGACGCCTCTGTTTACAAGAACCTCGTTTACGGTACAAGTTCAATATCACAGAAAGTGAAAAATGGATAAAGAACTTGTGGTACTTACGTACAATGCAGTATCACTCAGCAATGAAATCTATGTCATCAGGCCCGTAGCAGCACAATGAGTGGATTCAGGTATGATGATTCTAACTGAAATAAGTCACACAGAAAAAGAAACATCATAAGATATCAGTAATACACGGAATGTAAACTTGGCTACACAGGAACTGAATTACAGAACAGAACATGGTGTCAAATTTAGAAAACCAACTTATGCTTGCTTAAGGGTAAAGGTGAGTTGGGGTGCTGCATAAAACCAGAGATTGAAACGAGCACAGATAAAGTTCCTTAAGCCAAATATGGAATAGACAAGAGCTACTCCTTGCTCAATGAAATGGACTCAACACCGCATATTAAACGCCTAAGAATGTACCTGACTAGTAAGTATCTTAAAACCTATGGATTGCTATGTCTCCGAAAGAGAATCAAGCATGTGTACAGGGGCATAAACGCAGCAGTGATAGGATTGGAGAGGTTCGGTGAGCAAATGAAGACCCTTTGAAGTCATATTGCATGGTACCCATTCCACGGGTTTCAACTACCCAGGTTTAAGGTATTCTTCCTTCAGCTAAAACATGCATGTGGAACCTAGAGTATGATCAACCATGTGATCGGGAGACGTGTTGAAATATGTCTCAGTTTTCGTACCCTGGTACTCGGGTGCAACATTCCAGACGCTTTACTAACACTCTCCCCACTTGGAGAGTCCGTCCCTTTAATCTCCTGTTTGGCCCAGTTTGCAATTTCTGCGGAAGATGAACAGGAATAGCGAGAACCAATGAGAGACTAGCTGGAGGTGTCTGGACGGGCAAATTTAACTCTCATTTCCCACCAGAAAGAGGAATTAACCAAAGGCTCAGCGTGCCGTGCCGGAACCAGATTAGGGCCTGAAGCCATCCTGCGGTGTTGCGGCCAGCTCAAAAGAAAGCGAGTTGAAGAAAGGAGCTCAGGGGCACTGTAATTCACAAACCTGCAGAGTTATAAATGACAGCTATCGTCCAAAAATATACTGAAGTAAGGCTGCCAAGAGGACTTGAAAGCGGGGCAGAATTGCAGGAAACCGATTTCAGGAGGTAGACTGGAATTGCTTTGAAAGCATAGGAAAAGAGGCAGAACGTCCACAATGATGCACTTGGCCAAAAAGCGCGTATGCGTTTTTTCCTAAATATATTCAGGAAAAAACGCATACGCCCTTTTTGGCCAACCAAGCAAGCTTGCAAAGGAAATCTGCACTACAATGAAGTCTCACTTCCCCCCGGTCAAAAGGGCCATCTGAAAAAAGTGTAAAATCCAGAAAGGCAGGACAGGCCATGGAGAACTGGGAGCCTTGTTATGCTGATGGGCGGGATGTAAATTGCCAACAGACACTCGGGAGAAGTGTATGGTGTTTCCTGAAACATCTAAAAAACAAAGCAACAGAGCCTAGGGCACTTCCACTTATGGTCCTATAGCTTAGGGAAATTAAAATCAAAAAGACACAGCCACCCCAAAGTTTGGGACGCCTCTGTTTACAAGAACCTCGTTTACCGTACAAGTTCAATATCACAGAAAGTGAAAAATGGATAAAGAACTTGTGGTACTTACGTACAATGCAGTATCACTCAGCAATGAAATCTATGTCATCAGGCCCGTAGCAGCATAATGAGTGGATTCAGGTACGATGATTCTCACTGAAATAAGTCACACAGAAAAAGAAACATCATAAGATATCACTAATACACGGAATGTAAACTTGGCTACACAGGAACTGAATTCCAAAACAGAACAGGGTCTCAAATTTAGAAAACCAACTTATGCTTGCTTAAGGGGAAAGGTGAGTTGGGGTGCTGCATAAAACCAGAGATTGAAATGAGCACAGATAAAGTTCCTTAAGCCAAATATGGACTAGACAAGAGCTACTCCTTGCTCAACGAAATGGACTCGACACCCCATATTAAACGCCTAAGAATGTACCTGACTAGTAAGTATCTTAAAACCTATGGATTGCTATGTCTCCAAAAGAGAATCAAGCGTGTGTACAGGGGCATAAACGCAGCAGTGATAGGATTGGAGAGGTTCGGTGAGCAAATGAAGACCCTTTGAAGTCATATTGCATGGTACCCATTCCACGGGTCTCAACTCTCCAGGTTTAAGGTATTCTTCCTTCAGCTAAAACATGCATGTGGAACCCAGAGTATGATCAACCATGTGAACGGGAGACGTGTTCAAATATGTCTCAGTTTTCCTCCCCTGGTACTCGGGTGCAACATTCCAGATGCTTTACTAACACTCTCCCCACTTGGAGAGTCAGCGCCTTTAACCTCCTGTTTGGCCCAGTTTGCAATTTCTGCGGAAGATGAACAGGAATAGGGAACACCAATGAGAGACTAGCTGGAGGTGTCTGGACGGGCAAATTTAACTCTCATTTCCCACCAGGAAGAGGAAATAACCAAAGGCTCAGCGTGCCGTGCCGGAACCAGATTAGGGCCTGAAGCCATCCTGCGGTGTTGCGGCCAGCTCAAAAGAAAGCGAGTTGAAGAAAGGAGCTCAGGGGCACTGTAATTCACAAACCTGCAGAGTTATAAATGACAGCTATCGTCCAAAAATATACTGAAGTAAGGCTGCCAAGAGGACTTGAAAGCGGGGCAGAATTGCAGGAAACCGATTTCAGGAGGTAGACTGGAATTGCATTGAAAGCATAGGAAAAGAGGCAGAACGTCCACAATGATGCACTTGGCCAAAAAGGGCGTATGCGTTTTTTCCTGAATATATTCAGGAAAAAACGCATACGCCCTTTTTGGCCAACCAAGCAAGCTTGCAAAGGAAATCTGCACTACAATGAAGTCTCACTTCCCCCCGGTCAAAAGGGCCATCTGAAAAAAGTGTAAAATCCAGAAAGGCAGGACAGGCCATGGAGAACTGGGAGCCTTGTTATGCTGATGGGCGAGATGTAAATTGCCAACAGACACTCGGGAGAAGTGTATGGTGTTTCCTGAAACATCTAAAAAACAAAGCAACAGAGCCTAGGGCATTTCCACTTATGGTCCTATAGCTTAGGGAAATTAAAATCAAAAAGACACAGCCACCCCAAAGTTTGGGACGCCTCTGTTTACAAGAACCTCGTTTACGGTACAAGTTCAATATCACAGAAAGTGAAAAATGGATAAAGAACTTGTGGTACTTACGTACAATGCAGTATCACTCAGCAATGAAATCTATGTCATCAGGCCCGTAGCAGCACAATGAGTGGATTCAGGTATGATGATTCTAACTGAAATAAGTCACACAGAAAAAGAAACATCATAAGATATCAGTAATACACGGAATGTAAACTTGGCTACACAGGAACTGAATTACAGAACAGAACATGGTGTCAAATTTAGAAAACCAACTTATGCTTGCTTAAGGGTAAAGGTGAGTTGGGGTGCTGCATAAAACCAGAGATTGAAACGAGCACAGATAAAGTTCCTTAAGCCAAATATGGAATAGACAAGAGCTACTCCTTGCTCAATGAAATGGACTCAACACCGCATATTAAACGCCTAAGAATGTACCTGACTAGTAAGTATCTTAAAACCTATGGATTGCTATGTCTCCGAAAGAGAATCAAGCATGTGTACAGGGGCATAAACGCAGCAGTGATAGGATTGGAGAGGTTCGGTGAGCAAATGAAGACCCTTTGAAGTCATATTGCATGGTACCCATTCCACGGGTTTCAACTACCCAGGTTTAAGGTATTCTTCCTTCAGCTAAAACATGCATGTGGAACCTAGAGTATGATCAACCATGTGATCGGGAGACGTGTTGAAATATGTCTCAGTTTTCGTACCCTGGTACTCGGGTGCAACATTCCAGACGCTTTACTAACACTCTCCCCACTTGGAGAGTCCGTCCCTTTAATCTCCTGTTTGGCCCAGTTTGCAATTTCTGCGGAAGATGAACAGGAATAGCGAGAACCAATGAGAGACTAGCTGGAGGTGTCTGGACGGGCAAATTTAACTCTCATTTCCCACCAGAAAGAGGAATTAACCAAAGGCTCAGCGTGCCGTGCCGGAACCAGATTAGGGCCTGAAGCCATCCTGCGGTGTTGCGGCCAGCTCAAAAGAAAGCGAGTTGAAGAAAGGAGCTCAGGGGCACTGTAATTCACAAACCTGCAGAGTTATAAATGACAGCTATCGTCCAAAAATATACTGAAGTAAGGCTGCCAAGAGGACTTGAAAGCGGGGCAGAATTGCAGGAAACCGATTTCAGGAGGTAGACTGGAATTGCTTTGAAAGCATAGGAAAAGAGGCAGAACGTCCACAATGATGCACTTGGCCAAAAAGCGCGTATGCGTTTTTTCCTAAATATATTCAGGAAAAAACGCATACGCCCTTTTTGGCCAACCAAGCAAGCTTGCAAAGGAAATCTGCACTACAATGAAGTCTCACTTCCCCCCGGTCAAAAGGGCCATCTGAAAAAAGTGTAAAATCCAGAAAGGCAGGACAGGCCATGGAGAACTGGGAGCCTTGTTATGCTGATGGGCGGGATGTAAATTGCCAACAGACACTCGGGAGAAGTGTATGGTGTTTCCTGAAACATCTAAAAAACAAAGCAACAGAGCCTAGGGCACTTCCACTTATGGTCCTATAGCTTAGGGAAATTAAAATCAAAAAGACACAGCCACCCCAAAGTTTGGGACGCCTCTGTTTACAAGAACCTCGTTTACCGTACAAGTTCAATATCACAGAAAGTGAAAAATGGATAAAGAACTTGTGGTACTTACGTACAATGCAGTATCACTCAGCAATGAAATCTATGTCATCAGGCCCGTAGCAGCATAATGAGTGGATTCAGGTATGATGATTCTCACTGAAATAAGTCACACAGAAAAAGAAACATCATAAGATATCACTAATACACGGAATGTAAACTTGGCTACACAGGAACTGAATTACAGAACAGAACAGGGTCTCAAATTTAGAAAACCAACTTATGCTTGCTTAAGGCGAACGGTGAGTTGGGGTGCTGCATAAAACCAGAGATTGAAACGAGCACAGATAAAGTTCCTTAAGCCAAATATGGAATAGACAAGAGCTACTCCTTGCTCAACGAAATGGACTCAACACCCCATATTAAACGCCTAAGAATGTACCTGACTAGTAAGTATCTTAAAACCTATGGATTGCTATGTCTCCAAAAGAGAATCAAGCGTGTGTACAGGGGCATAAACGCAGCAGTGATAGGATTGGAGAGGTTCGGTGAGCAAATGAAGACCCTTTGAAGTCATATTGCATGGTACCCATTCCACGGGTCTCAACTCTCCAGGTTTAAGGTATTCTTCCTTCAGCTAAAACATGCATGTGGAACCCAGAGTATGATCAACCATGTGAACGGGAGACGTGTTCAAATATGTCTCAGTTTTCCTCCCCTGGTACTCGGGTGCATCATTCCAGATGCTTTACTAACACTCTCCCCACTTGGAGAGTCAGCGCCTTTAACCTCCTGTTTGGCCCAGTTTGCAAATTCTGCGGAACATGAACAGGAATAGGGAACACCAATGAGAGACTAGCTGGAGGTGTCTGGACGGGCAAATTTAACTCTCATTTCCCACCAGGAAGAGGAATTAACCAAAGGCTCAGCGTGCCGGGCCGGAACCAGATTAGGGCCTGAAGCCATCCTGCGGTGTTGCGGCCAGCTCAAAAGAAAGCGAGTTGAAGAAAGGAGCTCAGGGGCACTGTAATTCACAAACCTGCAGAGTTATAAATGACAGCTATCGTCCAAAAATATACTGAAGTAAGGCTGCCAAGAGGACTTGAAAGCGGGGCAGAATTGCAGGAAACCGATTTCAGGAGGTAGACTGGAATTGCTTTGAAAGCATAGGAAAAGAGGCAGAACGTCCACAATGATGCACTTGGCCAAAAAGGGCGTATGCGTTTTTTCCTGAATATATTCAGGAAAAAACGCATACGCCCTTTTTGGCCAACCAAGCAAGCTTGCAAAGGAAATCTGCACTACAATGAAGTCTCACTTCCCCCCGGTCAAAAGGGCCATCTGAAAAAAGTGTAAAATCCAGAAAGGCAGGACAGGCCATGGAGAACTGGGAGCCTTGTTATGCTGATGGGCGGGATGTAAATTGCCAACAGACACTCGGGAGAAGTGTATGGTGTTTCCTGAAACATCTAAAAAACAAAGCAACAGAGCCTAGGGCACTTCCACTTATGGTCCTATAGCTTAGGGAAATTAAAATCAAAAAGACACAGCCACCCCAAAGTTTGGGACGCCTCTGTTTACAAGAACCTCGTTTACCGTACAAGTTCAATATCACAGAAAGTGAAAAATGGATAAAGAACTTGTGGTACTTACGTACAATGCAGTATCACTCAGCAATGAAATCTATGTCATCAGGCCCGTAGCAGCATAATGAGTGGATTCAGGTACGATGATTCTAACTGAAATAAGTCACACAGAAAAAGAAACATCATAAGATATCAGTAATACACGGAATGTAAACTTGGCTACACAGGAACTGAATTACAGAACAGAACAGGGTCTCAAATTTAGAAAACCAACTTATGCTTGCTTAAGGGGAAAGGTGAGTTGGGGTGCTGCATAAAACCAGAGATTGAAACGAGCACAGATAAAGTTCCTTAAGCCAAATATGGAATAGACAAGAGCTACTCCTTGCTCAACGAAATGGACTCAACACCCCATATTAAACGCCTAAGAATGTACCTGACTAGTAAGTATCTTAAAACCTATGGATTGCTATGTCTCCAAAAGAGAATCAAGCGTGTGTACAGGGGCATAAACGCAGCAGTGATAGGATTGGAGAGGTTCGGTGAGCAAATGAAGACCCTTTGAAGTCATATTGCATGGTACCCATTCCACGGGTCTCAACTCTCCAGGTTTAAGGTATTCTTCCTTCAGCTAAAACATGCATGTGGAACCCAGAGTATGATCAACCATGTGAACGGGATACGTGTTCAAATATGTCTCAGTTTTCCTCCCCTGGTACTCGGGTGCAACACTCCAGATGCTTTACTAACACTCTCCCCACTTGGAGAGTCAGCGCCTTTAACCTCCTGTTTGGCCCAGTTTGCAATTTCTGCGGAAGATGAACAGGAATAGGGAACACCAATGAGACACTAGCTGGAGGTGTCTGGACGGGCAAATTTAACTCTCATTTCCCACCAGGAAGAGGAATTAACCAAAGGCTCAGCGTGCCGGGCCGGAACCAGATTAGGGCCTGAAGCCATCCTGCGGTGTTGCGGCCAGGTCACAAGAAAGCGAGTTGAAGAAAGGAGCTCAGGGGCACTGTAATTCACAAACCTGCAGAGTTATAAATGACAGCTATCGTCCAAAAATATACTGAAGTAAGGCTGCCAAGAGGACTTGAAAGCGGGGCAGAATTGCAGGAAACCGATTTCAGGAGGTAGACTGGAATTGCTTTGAAAGCATAGGAAAAGAGGCAGAACGTCCACAATGATGCACTTGGCCAAAAAGCGCGTATGCGTTTTTTCCTAAATATATTCAGGAAAAAACGCATACGCCCTTTTTGGCCAACCAAGCAAGCTTGCAAAGGAAATCTGCACTACAATGAAGTCTCACTTCCCCCCGGTCAAAAGGGCCATCTGAAAAAAGTGTAAAATCCAGAAAGGCAGGACAGGCCATGGAGAACTGGGAGCCTTGTTATGCTGATGGGCGGGATGTAAATTGCCAACAGACACTCGGGAGAAGTGTATGGTGTTTCCTGAAACATCTAAAAAACAAAGCAACAGAGCCTAGGGCACTTCCACTTATGGTCCTATAGCTTAGGGAAATTAAAATCAAAAAGACACAGCCACCCCAAAGTTTGGGACGCCTCTGTTTACAAGAACCTCGTTTACCGTACAAGTTCAATATCACAGAAAGTGAAAAATGGATAAAGAACTTGTGGTACTTACGTACAATGCAGTATCACTCAGCAATGAAATCTATGTCATCAGGCCCGTAGCAGCATAATGAGTGGATTCAGGTACGATGATTCTCACTGAAATAAGTCACACAGAAAAAGAAACATCATAAGATATCAGTAATACACGGAATGTAAACTTGGCTACACAGGAACTGAATTACAGAACAGAACAGGGTCTCAAATTTAGAAAACCAACTTATGCTTGCTTAAGGGGAAAGGTGAGTTGGGGTGCTGCATAAAACCAGAGATTGAAACGAGCACAGATAAAGTTCCTTAAGCCAAATATGGAATAGACAAGAGCTACTCCTTGCTCAACGAAATGGACTCAACACCCCATATTAAACGCCTAAGAATGTACCTGACTAGTAAGTATCTTAAAACCTATGGATTGCTATGTCTCCAAAAGAGAATCAAGCGTGTGTACAGGGGCATAAACGCAGCAGTGATAGGATTGGAGAGGTTCGGTGAGCAAATGAAGACCCTTTGAAGTCATATTGCATGGTACCCATTCCACGGGTCTCAACTCTCCAGGTTTAATGTATTCTTCCTTCAGCTAAAACATGCATGTGGAACCCAGAGTATGATCAACCATGTGAACGGGAGACGTGTTCAAATATGTCTCAGTTTTCCTCCCCTGGTACTCGGGTGCAACATTCCAGATGCTTTACTAACACTCTCCCCACTTGGAGAGTCAGCGCCTTTAACCTCCTGTTTGGCCCAGTTTGCAAATTCTGCGGAAGATGAACAGGAATAGGGAACACCAATGAGAGACTAGCTGGAGGTGTCTGGACGGGCAAATTTAACTCTCATTTCCCACCAGGAAGAGGAATTAACCAAAGGCTCAGCGTGCCGGGCCGGAACCAGATTAGGGCCTGAAGCCATCCTGCGGTGTTGCGGCCAGCTCAAAAGAAAGCGAGTTGAAGAAAGGAGCTCAGGGGCACTGTAATTCACAAACCTGCAGAGTTATAAATGACAGCTATCGTCCAAAAATATACTGAAGTAAGGCTGCCAAGAGGACTTGAAAGCGGGGCAGAATTGCAGGAAACCGATTTCAGGAGGTAGACTGGAATTGCTTTGAAAGCATAGGAAAAGAGGCAGAACGTCCACAATGATGCACTTGGCCAAAAAGGGCGTATGCGTTTTTTCCTGAATATATTCAGGAAAAAACGCATACGCCCTTTTTGGCCAACCAAGCAAGCTTGCAAAGGAAATCTGCACTACAATGAAGTCTCACTTCCCCCCGGTCAAAAGGGCCATCTGAAAAAAGTGTAAAATCCAGAAAGGCAGGACAGGCCATGGAGAACTGGGAGCCTTGTTATGCTGATGGGCGGGATGTAAATTGCCAACAGACACTCGGGAGAAGTGTATGGTGTTTCCTGAAACATCTAAAAAACAAAGCAACAGAGCCTAGGGCACTTCCACTTATGGTCCTATAGCTTAGGGAAATTAAAATCAAAAAGACACAGCCACCCCAAAGTTTGGGACGCCTCTGTTTACAAGAACCTCGTTTACCGTACAAGTTCAATATCACAGAAAGTGAAAAATGGATAAAGAACTTGTGGTACTTACGTACAATGCAGTATCACTCAGCAATGAAATCTATGTCATCAGGCCCGTAGCAGCATAATGAGTGGATTCAGGTACGATGATTCTAACTGAAATAAGTCACACAGAAAAAGAAACATCATAAGATATCAGTAATACACGGAATGTAAACTTGGCTACACAGGAACTGAATTACAGAACAGAACAGGGTCTCAAATTTAGAAAACCAACTTATGCTTGCTTAAGGGTAAAGGTGATTTGGGGTGCTGCATAAAACCAGAGATTGAAACGAGCACAGATAAAGTTCCTTAAGCCAAATATGGAATAGACAAGAGCTACTCCTTGCTCAACGAAATGGACTCAACACCCCATATTAAACGCCTAAGAATGTACCTGACTAGTAAGTATCTTAAAACCTATGGATTGCTATGTCTCCGAAAGAGAATCAAGCATGTGTACAGGGGCATAAACGCAGCAGTGATAGGGTTGGAGAGGTTCGGTGAGCAAATGAAGACCCTTTGAAGTCATATTGCATGGTGCCCATTCCACGGGTTTCAACTACCCAGGTTTAAGGTATTCTTCCTTCAGCTAAAACATGCATGTGGAACCTAGAGTATGATCAACCATGTGATCGGGAGACGTGTTCAAATATGTCTCAGTTTTCGTACCCTGGTACTCGGGTGCAACATTCCAGACGCTTTACTAACACTCTCCCCACTTGGAGAGTCCGTCCCTTTAATCTCCTGTTTGGCCCAGTTTGCAATTTCTGCGGAAGATGAACAGGAATAGCGAGAACCAATGAGAGACTAGCTGGAGGTGTCTGGACGGGCAAATTTAACTCTCATTTCCCACCAGAAAGAGGAATTAACCAAAGGCTCAGCGTGCCGGGCCGGAACCAGATTAGGGCCTGAAGCCATCCTGCGGTGTTGCGGCCAGCTCAAAAGAAAGCGAGTTGAAGAAAGGAGCTCAGGGGCACTGTAATTCACAAACCTGCAGAGTTATAAATGACAGCTATCGTCCAAAAATATACTGAAGTAAGGCTGCCAAGAGGACTCGAAAGCGGGGCAGAATTGCAGGAAACCGATTTCAGGAGGTAGACTGGAATTGCATTGAAAGCATAGGAAAAGAGGCAGAACGTCCACAATGATGCACTTGGCCAAAAAGGGCGTATGCGTTTTTTCCTGAATATATTCAGGAAAAAACGCATACGCCCTTTTTGGCCAACCAAGCAAGCTTGCAAAGGAAATCTGCACTACAATGAAGTCTCACTTCCCCCCGGTCAAAAGGGCCATCTGAAAAAAGTGTAAAATCCAGAAAGGCAGGACAGGCCATGGAGAACTGGGAGCCTTGTTATGCTGATGGGCGGGATGTAAATTGCCAACAGACACTCGGGAGAAGTGTATGGTGTTTCCTGAAACATCTAAAAAACAAAGCAACAGAGCCTAGGGCACTTCCACTTATGGTCCTATAGCTTAGGGAAATTAAAATCAAAAAGACACAGCCACCCCAAAGTTTGGGACGCCTCTGTTTACAAGAACCTCGTTTACCGTACAAGTTCAACATCGCAGAAAGTGAAAAATGGATAAAGAAGTTGTGGTATTTACTTACAAAGCAATATCACTCAGCAATGAAATCTATGTCATCAGGCCCGTAGCAGCATAATGAGTGGATTCAGGTACGATGATTCTAACTGAAATAAGTCACACAGAAAAAGAAACATCATAAGATATCAGTAATACACGGAATGTAAACTTGGCTACACAGGAACTGAATTACAGAACAGAACAGGGTCTCAAATTTAGAAAACCAACTTATGCTTGCTTAAGGGGAAAGGTGAGTTGGGGTGCTGCATAAAACCAGAGATTGAAACGAGCACAGATAAAGTTCCTTAAGCCAAATATGGAATAGACAAGAGCTACTCCTTGCTCAACGAAATGGACTCAACACCCCATATTAAACGCCTAAGAATGTACCTGACTAGTAAGTATCTTAAAACCTATGGATTGCTATGTCTCCAAAAGAGAATCAAGCGTGTGTACAGGGGCATAAACGCAGCAGTGATAGGATTGGAGAGGTTCAGTGAGCAAATGAAGACCCTTTGAAGTCATATTGCATGGTACCCATTCCACGGGTCTCAACTCTCCAGGTTTAAGGTATTCTTCCTTCAGCTAAAACATGCATGTGGAACCCAGAGTATGATCAACCATGTGAACGGGAGACGTGTTCAAATATGTCTCAGTTTTCCTCCCCTGGTACTCGGGTGCAACATTCCAGATGCTTTACTAACACTCTCCCCACTTGGAGAGTCAGCGCCTTTAACCTCCTGTTTGGCCCAGTTTGCAATTTCTGCGGAAGATGAACAGGAATAGGGAACACCAATGAGAGACTAGCTGGAGGTGTCTGGACGGGCAAATTTAACTCTCATTTCCCACCAGGAAGAGGAATTAACCAAAGGCTCAGCATGCCGTGCCGGAACCAGATTAGGGCCTGAAGCCATCCTGCGGTGTTGCGGCCAGCTCAAAAGAAAGCGAGTTGAAGAAAGGAGCTCAGGGGCACTGTAATTCACAAACCTGCAGAGTTATAAATGACAGCTATCGTCCAAAAATATACTGAAGTAAGGCTGCCAAGAGGACTTGAAAGCGGGGCAGAATTGCAGGAAACCGATTTCAGGAGGTAGACTGGAATTGCATTGAAAGCATAGGAAAAGAGGCAGAACGTCCACAATGATGCACTTGGCCAAAAAGCGCGTATGCGTTTTTTCCTGAATATATTCAGGAAAAAACGCATACGCCCTTTTTGGCCAACCAAGCAAGCTTGCAAAGGAAATCTGCACTACAATGAAGTCTCACTTCCCCCCGGTCAAAAGGGCCATCTGAAAAAAGTGTAAAATCCAGAAAGGCAGGACAGGCCATGGAGAACTGGGAGCCTTGTTATGCTGATGGGCGGGATGTAAATTGCCAACAGACACTCGGGAGAAGTGTATGGTGTTTCCTGAAACATCTAAAAAACAAAGCAACAGAGCCTAGGGCACTTCCACTTATGGTCCTATAGCTTAGGGAAATTAAAATCAAAAAGACACAGCCACCCCAAAGTTTGGGACGCCTCTGTTTACAAGAACCTCGTTTACCGTACAAGTTCAATATCACAGAAAGTGAAAAATGGATAAAGAACTTGTGGTACTTACGTACAATGCAGTATCACTCAGCAATGAAATCTATGTCATCAGGCCCGTAGCAGCATAATGAGTGGATTCAGGTACGATGATTCTCACTGAAATAAGTCACACAGAAAAAGAAACATCATAAGATATCACTAATACACGGAATGTAAACTTGGCTACATAGGAACTGAATTCCAAAACAGAACAGGGTCTCAAATTTAGAAAACCAACTTATGCTTGCTTAAGGGTAAAGGTGAGTTGGGGTGCTGCATAAAACCAGAGATTGAAACGAGCACAGATAAAGTTCCTTAAGCCAAATATGGAATAGACAAGAGCTACTCCTTGCTCAACGAAATGGACTCAACACCCCATATTAAACGCCTAAGAATGTACCTGACTAGTAAGTATCTTAAAACCTATGGATTGCTATGTCTCCGAAAGAGAATCAAGCATGTGTACAGGGGCATAAACGCAGCAGTGATAGGATTGGAGAGGTTCGGTGAGCAAATGAAGACCCTTTGAAGTCATATTGCATGGTACCCATTCCACGGGTTTCAACTACCCAGGTTTAAGGTATTCTTCCTTCAGCTAAAACATGCATGTGGAACCTAGAGTATGATCAACCATGTGATCGGGAGACGTGTTCAAATATGTCTCAGTTTTCGTACCCTGGTACTCGGGTGCAACATTCCAGACGCTTTACTAACACTCTCCCCACTTGGAGAGTCCGTCCCTTTAATCTCCTGTTTGGCCCAGTTTGCAATTTCTGCGGAAGATGAACAGGAATAGCGAGAACCAATGAGAGACTAGCTGGAGGTGTCTGGACGGGCAAATTTAACTCTCATTTCCCACCAGAAAGAGGAATTAACCAAAGGCTCAGCGTGCCGGGCCGGAACCAGATTAGGGCCTGAAGCCATCCTGCGGTGTTGCGGCCAGCTCAAAAGAAAGCGAGTTGAAGAAAGGAGCTCAGGGGCACTGTAATTCACAAACCTGCAGAGTTATAAATGACAGTTATCGTCCAAAAATATACTGAAGTAAGGCTGCCAAGAGGACTCGAAAGCGGGGCAGAATTGCAGGAAACCGATTTCAGGAGGTAGACTGGAATTGCATTGAAAGCATAGGAAAAGAGGCAGAACGTCCACAATGATGCACTTGGCCAAAAAGGGCGTATGCGTTTTTTCCTGAATATATTCAGGAAAAAACGCATACGCCCTTTTTGGCCAACCAAGCAAGCTTGCAAAGGAAATCTGCACTACAATGAAGTCTCACTTCCCCCCGGTCAAAAGGGCCATCTGAAAAAAGTGTAAAATCCAGAAAGGCAGGACAGGCCATGGAGAACTGGGAGCCTTGTTATGCTGATGGGCGGGATGTAAATTGCCAACAGACACTCGGGAGAAGTGTATGGTGTTTCCTGAAACATCTAAAAAACAAAGCAACAGAGCCTAGGGCACTTCCACTTATGGTCCTATAGCATAGGGAAATTAAAATCAAAAAGACACAGCCACCCCAAAGTTTGGGACGCCTCTGTTTACAAGAACCTCGTTTACCGTACAAGTTCAACATCGCAGAAAGTGAAAAATGGATAAAGAAGTTGTGGTATTTACTTACAAAGCAATATCACTCAGCAATGAAATCTATGTCATCAGGCCCGTAGCAGCATAATGAGTGGATTCAGGTACGATGATTCTAACTGAAATAAGTCACACAGAAAAAGAAACATCATAAGATATCAGTAATACACGGAATGTAAACTTGGCTACACAGGAACTGAATTACAGAACAGAACAGGGTCTCAAATTTAGAAAACCAACTTATGCTTGCTTAAGGGGAAAGGTGAGTTGGGGTGCTGCATAAAACCAGAGATTGAAACGAGCACAGATAAAGTTCCTTAAGCCAAATATGGAATAGACAAGAGCTACTCCTTGCTCAACGAAATGGACTCAACACCCCATATTAAACGCCTAAGAATGTACCTGACTAGTAAGTATCTTAAAACCTATGGATTGCTATGTCTCCAAAAGAGAATCAAGCATGTGTACAGGGGCATAAACGCAGCAGTGATAGGATTGGAGAGGTTCGGTGAGCAAATGAAGACCCTTTGAAGTCATATTGCATGGTACCCATTCCACGGGTCTCAACTCTCCAGGTTTAAGGTATTCTTCCTTCAGCTAAAACATGCATGTGGAACCCAGAGTATGATCAACCATGTGAACGGGAGACGTGTTCAAATATGTCTCAGTTTTCCTCCCCTGGTACTCGGGTGCAACATTCCAGATGCTTTACTAACACTCTCCCCACTTGGAGAGTCAGCGCCTTTAACCTCCTGTTTGGCCCAGTTTGCAATTTTCTGCGGAAGATGAACAGGAATAGGGAACACCAATGAGAGACTAGCTGGAGGTGTCTGGACGGGCAAATTTAACTCTCATTTCCCACCAGGAAGAGGAATTAACCAAAGGCTCAGCGTGCCGTGCCGGAACCAGATTAGGGCCTGAAGCCATCCTGCGGTGTTGCGGCCAGCTCAAAAGAAAGCGAGTTGAAGAAAGGAGCTCAGGGGCACTGTAATTCACAAACCTGCAGAGTTATAAATGACAGCTATCGTCCAAAAATATACTGAAGTAAGGCTGCCAAGAGGACTTGAAAGCGGGGCAGAATTGCAGGAAACCGATTTCAGGAGGTAGACTGGAATTGCTTTGAAAGCATAGGAAAAGAGGCAGAACGTCCACAATGATGCACTTGGCCAAAAAGCGCGTATGCGTTTTTTCCTGAATATATTCAGGAAAAAACGCATATGCCCTTTTTGGCCAACCAAGCAAGCTTGCAAAGGAAATCTGCACTACAATGAAGTCTCACTTCCCCCCGGTCAAAAGGGCCATCTGAAAAAAGTGTAAAATCCAGAAAGGCAGGACAGGCCATGGAGAACTGGGAGCCTTGTTATGCTGATGGGCGGGATGTAAATTGCCAACAGACACTCGGGAGAAGTGTATGGTGTTTCCTGAAACATCTAAAAAACAAAGCAACAGAGCCTAGGGCACTTCCACTTATGGTCCTATAGCTTAGGGAAATTAAAATCAAAAAGACACAGCCACCCCAAAGTTTGGGACGCCTCTGTTTACAAGAACCTCGTTTACCGTACAAGTTCAATATCACAGAAAGTGAAAAATGGATAAAGAACTTGTGGTACTTACGTACAATGCAGTATCACTCAGCAATGAAATCTATGTCATCAGGCCCGTAGCAGCATAATGAGTGGATTCAGGTACGATGATTCTCACTGAAATAAGTCACACAGAAAAAGAAACATCATAAGATATCAGTAATACACGGAATGTAAACTTGGCTACACAGGAACTGAATTCCAAAACAGAACAGGGTCTCAAATTTAGAAAACCAACTTATGCTTGCTTAAGGGGAAAGGTGAGTTGGGGTGCTGCATAAAACCAGAGATTGAAATGAGCACAGATAAAGTTCCTTAAGCCAAATATGGACTAGACAAGAGCTACTCCTTGCTCAACGAAATGGACTCAACACCCCATATTAAACGCCTAAGAATGT